>NW_017536986.1:54503-99739 GCF_001853355.1 Bactrocera latifrons | reverse complement strand
TTAAGTAGAAATCCTGAAATTTTTGGGAAAATATTTTTAAACTCGGCAATTGTGACGCCATTTTCGATGACCCCTCGGAAAAAAGACACGACCGCGTTGGCAGGATAACTCATCTAAAGTGAGAAATAACTTGTTTTGGTTGACACCTCAACGCAGAACTTGGAGAAAAGAAAAAATTGGACTTAGGCAGACATTTTTACAAATATTAAAAACTTCGCGACATTTTTTTTCAAATATGTAGTTATAATCGAAAAAAATCCAAGTTTTTAAGTATTGGATCTCAAAGGCCTGTGTAAAATTTCATGAAGATCGGTTGAATAGTTCTCGATAAATCTTGCTAACTGACTTCAAAAACCAAGTTTCGAACAAAACGCGTTTATAGATGGTGCACTTAGCCTAGCTAACCTCGAGCGCAGTGTAATATGTAGTTCCATACAAACTGACAAATTTAGGACAATATTTTAGAGGTGTTTTAGAATTTATTAAAATAATAAAGAAAAGTAAATTTTAATACTTTAGTATCAATGTTATCTAAAGAAAGTCATCGTAAACTGAAGGTCAAACTACCAGATATTAATTCACAATTTCGCTCAGAACAACTCATGAAGTTGACGATATCTCAGGATTAGATTTGACATTACGGTTATATCAATTGTGTTTGATTTGAGAATGCTTTCCTGAGAACTTATCTAATTTTAGCAATAGATTATCACTTAAATATACTGTAAAAAATTAGGAAATTTTTTTCAAAAATCAATATAAAAAGAATTTTAAAATATTACATAATTTATGTACTTGTCTTAAAGCAGACAAATTGACAAGTTGAGTAACATTTACAAAGAGTCAGCTTTTTATGGTGTATAAGAATATACATTTATTTCTAAGTTATCTAACAGTTCATTGTAGCGTCTTGATTCGTATTGATAATGCATTTGTTTATATATTTTCTTTTTGCATAAATATGAATAAGTAATTAATACTCGTTTTTTCGCGGTATTGTTGCTATTTACAACGCCAACGACGACATGTAATTGGTTCTCTTGACTAGAAAGCTAGCTAATCGCTCTCATATGGTACTCATCAATTTATAGCACGCTTCGAGAGCACCGTTTGTTCACTGATTAATAAAACTGCAATTGTAATATAATTGTTGTTGTCAGTTATAAATTGTAATTTCTAATCGTTGGTTAGATGTTATGCCTAAAGAGTGTATTGCTATTGGATAATGGAGTACATTATTGTACTAACTCAAAATTAACAAGTGAATATAAAGAACTGACGTAAGATATCTCATTTAGAAATAATGAGTCATATATGCTGCATAACATTGTAATTCTCATTTCATTAGTATAACTTATATTACAACAGGGATCCTGTATGCTAGTCTTATCGTCCTGTGGTTCGAAATTTGTGGAAGCTCATTCAGATTCGGTGTACATCTTACATTTTGTCTATTTTCTACGACTAAATTTTATTAGTTACGAATCRAACATATAACTGGTATCAGTCGCATAAACTGGCATAATCAAATAGATAGTAAACAGATAGTGATAGTAAAGAAGCCTTAATAAGGGATTGATACATTTTCTTATATTGACTCACTTGAATAAATTTACTGGCGCTTTCACGTTTCAATTTTTCTTAAAAGAAACTAAAGATCAAACGACAGAATGATGATGTTTCTATTTCGGTTGAAATTTTATTTACATTTTAAAAATGTCTAGCAATAAATAGCACTAAACATTAATTTTACAAATTTTTTTTTTGAAAACTAAGTAAAAAATTAACAAATAATTTTGTTGGCATTAAAAAATATTATATGAGATTGAAGCACGCATTCATACCTACACCATATGGCTGAGTATCCATGGTATATAGGAAGCTACACGTGTATAAACACCAGGAAATCCGGGTCGAGCACATTCATAGCCATAAGAAACCAAGCCCAGAATATAATAATGATAAGCGCCATTTTCCAACTAAAATATAAAAAGATATAAAGATTGAGGTAATTTCCAAGGCCGGATGTCCGAGTGTGCCAAAAACACATGTGATTAATTGAAAGCACTGAGTTTTGAAGCCAAATAAGTTGACTCATATGCGTAAGGCTTTGTGTAATATAAGGAAATATGATTACCATCGGCATCATTAGTGGCCCACCGGAATCCCCTTGACAAGCGTCGACATGAGAATTGCCMGCGCAAATGAACTAATAAGGAAATTAAATTATAGTCACTTTTTAAATAAACTTTATATAATTGTATTACTGGGGMTTTACCTYCGAAACTTACCCGATCTGTAAATAYTAAATTTTGAAAAGCTGCTTTATAAGACTGTGTACAAGTCTGTTGAGTCACAATCGGCACCTGCACGTCACGCAAAACATTCGAACTGGGTCCTTGAAACTTCARTGCACCCCAACCAGCGACGAACGGATTGTTGCCAACAAAATCTTTTGCAAAACGCTCGCCTTCGGGTAAGCAAATAGTGCTTATATATGCTAGTGGATAAAATATATGTCTATGCTTATGTAAACACATTTATATCAAACTTATTTAAATATAAGGTTTTAACCCAATTATAGAGACATGCAGTACCCGCTGCTGAACTTACTTACCCGAGTTTGGCGCCGGGGCACTTAGACGAACCAATGCAATGTCATTAATAATATATTGCGAGTTATATTGTTCATGTATGATTTTACGTTCAATGGGTATGCTTATAGCGCCGGTCTCGTTGGGATCACTAATATCGTGGGCACCCAGACGTGCTGTGATCAGCAGAGAATTTACGCAATGACCCGATGTTAAAATATAACGGTTCGATATTAAACTACCAGCACAAAGGTATTGCAATGAATTCACCATATTCTCGTCGCGATAACCCAAAGCGACGATCCAAGGGTATGCGCCTAAAATGAATGAAAAGTATGGTTTCTTCTASAAGTTGGAATAATGAATGTCATAAATACTCCCACCTCGTCTCGCTTCCGTGCCGCCTACTACTTTATTGGTATAAGCTGTGCTCACGCCGCACTCTGCGCCGCTCCTYTTAGGTGMCAAACGTGTTGGTACACTTGCTGCKGAGAAATTTACACTTGGAGTATAGAGGGGTAAGCTAGGCGGATTYGGTGGTTTTGTACTTTCTGGCATATTGATAGGTGGCAAATATGATGGTATTATAGGTGATGTAGCTGTTGTTGGCATTGCAAGTGTTGACGTTGGCACATTTGGTAGTGAATTTAGTGAAGAAAATTTAAATGCGGAAACATACGGGTTGTTCTGCTGCGGTGCGGGAAGATTTTGAATTCCACCGGGGGATTGAATATTGCGATTGGAAACACAGCAGATCTGGAAAATGTATAGTTAATAAATATGTGTTATAAAAAGTATTCACTTATGTATGGATAAGCGGGTAAGCGTTAAGAAACTTTTAACTGAGAAAGAATATAAAAAAATTTTAAAAGTTTTTCACTTTGAAAAAATAATGTAAAAAAGAAAAAAATGTAAAACCCGGCAGCCATATGCTCTAGTAGTCGGATCTAAACTATATTTGCGCAGATTGTATCATTGCTTTCCACAATAACCCTTGTCAAATTTGAGACAACAAGCTGTTCACATCGAAAACTTTTCTAARTAAGATATTCGTGATCATTAWCTGAAGTTGATCGAAATGGATGACSCTCAAAGACTAATCAACATTTTRATCATAACGTTCATGAATAGTTCGGCAGGCGACAGCTCTGTATAAAATCGAACCACAACCCAAATCATACATTGCTAAATGCAAAGTGCAAATTTTTTCATCAAAATGTATTTAATTGAAGAAAAAYTTTATCACGCRATAAAATCAAAAGTCRTCTGTCTGAACTGCACGTGGTAAAYCGAACCCCACGAGTGGAAGGACACTACACTCACCTGACAAAATTATAGTAATTATATTTTGGAAGTATCGACCTTTACTTACTTGGGCTTCGAACTCAGTAGTGATGAATATCGTAGATACAATACATCTCGCATTGGGTCGCATCCCTTATGAAACTATTCAAATCAAACCACGTCAATAGGCAAAATAAACTAGTTCTTGACAAACCATCATACGRATGAAAAGGACCAAATCAAACTGCAAATCTTCCAAAACAAAAAAAAAAAAACTAAGAAAAATAATGACGAGTGGTTTATAAGGTGGAAACGGAAGCTAAACTAGCTTATAAAAGGTGATAAGTTATACGCTTTATCAAAGCGTTGCGACTAAAATGGCTTACATGGTGAGAATGCTCAATAAGAGAGCGCAAAAGAGAGTTCTAGATGCCACAGCATTCACCACTAAAACAAGATAAAGATCGCGATCAAGCAAGATGGACGAAAAGCAGCGCCAAAACATGTTGAATCAGCGGTTATATTGAAAAGAGATAATCTCCGTCAAAAAGGAAATTTAAATATGTACATAATTTTAACCCTCGACTGCAAATAAGTTTAAAAAAAAATGGAATTTTACCAAGAACTGGTGTTTTTCTTTAAAACGAAATTTGAGAAATTGGTCTACAATAGAATTTTATTACCCTCATATACCGAATAAAATTATTTTCGTTCACGCGATTGAATTTACTTTGTACTTATATACATATCAGTCAATATGTAAAATACAGGTACTGTATGCGTATGAAGTTAGATGAAAATACATATTATACTGGCTTCATTTTAGATCGTGTCGAAAACATTACCCTTAACCCCATTTTATTTTAAGCACTTCGTAGAAAGCAACAAAATATTATTCCCCAAGATAATCGAATCAAATATTCAAACCACAAATATATATAGTAACCCTAGTAATCACACAAATACTTACATATGTATTACATATGTTTTAGAAGTAGTTGACTACTCACCATAAAATTGATGCCATCATATCCGCACATTGAACCGCTCACAAAAGTCTGAAAATCCGGCAAATTTGGCGAAAATCTTACTGCTTCATAATAGTCCTGAATCAGTTGTGGACACGAATTCATATACACGCATTGGCCACTTCGTTGACTAGAATCTACACAATATTGAGCTAATTTAATAGAAATGAGAGAAAGAAAGTGGAAGAGTGGAAAGTAAATTGGGTCAATTCGGTGTACTACCAAAAAATTAAATACCACAAAATATATCTGAATGTTATTCAATTACTTACACTGTCAAATAAGTACCGGAAATAATCATTTTAATTATGTGATTAAATTAAGATAATAGAAAAATCATGTATATGTTATGCAGTAATAAAAATTGTTGTTTTACAGTTTAAAAAATTAAATTTTTAGTTAATTTTTTCCTATTTTTTCAATAATTTTTCTTTCTATTAATTTCCAATGAAATGAATTCTCTTAATATCCGTAAATTTTTAAATTTCATATTGTATTTTTAATATGACTTTCTATATATAGAATTATTAGGACATAAAAATGAATTTAATTTAATTATTAGAATATAAAAAAGAAATTTAAGAAATATAATATGTACATATTTTTAAAGGATATATTTATAGTTTTATACATTTTTTTTTTAATTTTTTCATATTTTGAGAAATTTTTATTATGATCTTTCCCCAAATCTAATAAGCTACCATATATTACTTCACAAAAGTATTAAATAGATACAGTGCAGTTTCATATCCCTCGTCCATTAGCATATTTATATACGAATTTGTAAAAAAATAAATCAATCTATATTCTAGTTTCTACTAAACAAACGCTTTTTCATAATAGAAATACAAAAATATTAACTAATTTAGTAATTTCATGCAATACACATTTCACTTTCGCCGCTTCCTGCGCCGACGTTCACTAAGTGAACTGAAAACCAACGTATCCGATGGATTGGGCGCTGCGCTGGGCTGTACGCCATTTCGTGGGCCCAAAGTGTAATTAAAASCGTTGGCACTACCACTKGGCTGTTGTTGTAAACTCTGTGCAACATTCGGTTGCGCATTAACTGGCATGAAAACTAGACGGTCGGGCGATAAGGCTGCGCCGCTTCGGAGTGCCAAAGACGGCATCGGCGAAGTTGACYCCATTCCATTCACCATRCCACTTTGCCTTGGGTCAATGCATGGGCAGTAGGGTATCGGTGGTGTGCCGCCATTTAAACACGCCAGCGGCTGAGCCGGACATGGTATGAGTGTTGTGATYGTTGGTGGTGTTGGGAATGTGGACWGCGTGGTGGCGGCTGTAGTGGTTACGGTTGTGGTTGTGGATGCGGTTGTCGTTGTGGTGGTAGTCACTGTGGATGGCGTTGGCAATATAATCACTGGTGGCAGTGTGATAAAGGGGAAAAAACCTGGATAAAATGGACAAATTCCTTTGATAGCCGCCARATAATTCAGAAATGGCCAAAAGTAAAGTTTATAGCACAAATCGTTCCACAGCATGTTGACCAATACAATKTAAGGAACGCTCGTTGATGTAGAGAAAGTAGCTGCACACCCATCTATGTGACAGAGTATGTAATGGAATTTTGTTTAAACGCGTTATGTTCAACGTAAACGCACCGATGCGACTGAACGCCGCGACTTGCTGCATTCAACTGTATKAGGCCCATTTGTCAACTTGTCGACAATTCACCACCATTAGTTCAACCTTTTTGCAGTTAACAGCTATTTCCTGCTTCGTGTACTCCAAAAWTTATTTTATAATCATATTTTCTTTTGCATTATTTGCTTGCGGTAAAGAGCAAACGCATCGTCACATACTAAATTCAATTGTGCATAAAGCTTTAATTGCACTGCCTCATACAGGGTAATGTGAATTTCGTTGCATAATTCGATAATTCGTCAATAAGGTCAATAAGGTCATAGTAAATTATAGAAAAGCCATGTGGTAATGTTATCCATACATCTCAGTGTCAGCCAGCTAAAGAATGCTTCAATGAGTAATCGACCGATTGAAATTGATTGCATCTTTCTTTGATGATAGATGTGAATACCTCACATAGCCTCTTACTTCTCAGCATCAATTTGATTATAACAGTATATGTACTTTCCACCAGTTGTTTAATTGATTTTCCAAGGTTTGGCAATAAGAAAAATATGAGCATCCTAAGTGCAAAACCGAGTTTTTTTTTTTTTAATTTTATGCTTTCAACAGAATTACAGCTAAAGAATCATTAAAAATTTCGCAGAAATGTTTTAGCAAGTCTAATTTATCGCGAAAACAAGTATTTTTTTTTTTTTTTTTGGCACAAAGCATTGAGTGAAAGTTGTGAAGTCATTGAAAACTTCCCTCATGCGAGTCGTCCATCTACCTCTGTTAATGACAATAAAATCGAAGAGGTTAAAGAAACAGTGCTTGCTCATAATGGTGCCATCAGAGTATAGCAGAGGATCTGAACATCTCTTATAGATAAACCCAAGGCATTCCAGTTAATGTTTTTAATATAAAGCGTGACAATGCTAGACTCTTAGGAAAAGACCTGAATCGATATGAAGTAGAGATCCCTAAAGCGAWGCTTGATTACATAGCTGGAGACCTTACACATAAAAAGCATCAATACTGGTTACGAAACGGCATTAATGGCCATGACGTCGTAACTGTCGCAGTGGCGCTCCAAACAAGAGGCGAACCAGAAAAAAACAAAATTCGCTGATTTAGCGTTGTCATATTTTTATTGGCTAAGAAACTTATTTTGAAGACGATTTGTATAAAAATACGTAAAAGTAATTTTTTTTTTGTCAGTCCAGGTCAAATTTGATCATATGGTATAACGATTGCTGGTTATGTCATCGATGTTTTATAGCCAATAGCGGATTTCAATTCCAATAAATTTAACTTACCAAATATATTACAATGCGTTTAGGCTTATGAAGTTATTCTTATTATTTACTTCATTTCGATTAGGGAACTATTTATTGAATATTTTGTCTTTACCAAAACAGCGAGAAAATGCAAATTMCTTTTTGTACTGATCGCTTCTGTCAAACGAAATCTGATAACAGCATCTAATATAGAGTAACTAGTTCAGACATGAATATTTTTCAATTAACAATACCGAACATTCTTTTCAACATAATCTGCACCCTCTACCCATGGAAAAATTATTCATATTACAAAAATAGTAATAAACTGCATTGTTTTACGTTTTTTTACCTATGTAAAAACAGAAAAATATGTGAATTTTGTCGATTAAATCATTACTTCACGCATGACGGTTTGCGAAGGAACAAAGTGTTTATTTGATCAAATTAGAATAACTCGGCCAGTGGCTTTTTTATCATTCACACTCATATTCTATTTTACTGATGCCGCCGCTGACGAGCTGGTTTATCCAATGCTTAATTGTATAGCATTTTGTAATTGCTGTTGGAATGTGTTTGTATTCACACTTTGAGATGACCGGTAGGAAAAAAGTCRTGGAATATATTTAATATGAGTTAAATATATAATACTATACTTTAGCTATTTACTACATACTATTTTAACTACTTATTGTCTAACAAAACTTTATATTGGAAATAAGATTCTAAAACATTACATTATTTCTTATAAAGGCAGCTGTTTGATGCTTCCTCAACCCACAAATTACCAGCACTTGGAGATATTGTAYCAAATGTTGCCTCCAAACATAATCATAATCACCACAGCAAATATTGTTGCCTGCTTTTTCGATGGCAGTGTAGTTTTTGGTATCGACATTAGCCGTTTATAGTTGAAATTCGACTGTCTTATATTRAAATAAACATGGAGTAACAGGTCAACTAAATCTATTTTTGGTAGTACCTCGCTCACATATCATTAACTCTTCCAAATGTCAAATAGCCTGCAAGCCTTTTTCGATCAGACTCTGAACAAAATATTCAAATTAAACATTTGTATATCTACGGCTATTTTAATATAAAACTAACACCTTCAATGTAGGGAATTGAGTCATTACAAATTTACAATGGCTTAATCCTATTTTCCATACAGTTGTTATTACTCTCGCCATTAGTATTGATGCATTTGATGAATGTAAAGTGCTTTACTACGTTTAATTGTAAGGTCTATGAATTCTATCTTATGTTTTCAAAACATATGCTTGTTCAAGCTCATTGACTCATTAATTAAATTGTCTCATCACTTGTTTGCTAAGGGCTTAATAATGTGATATAGGAAATAAATTACAGTTAAAATTTGACCTACTAATACATAAGGTTCTTCTACTGGTCGTGCTCCGATTCATGTTAATAAACTTACTCAGACAACTATAGTTGAAAATAAGATTTTGTTAATAGGATAGAATTGAATTCTTCGAATCCATTTTGCGACCTCTACTTGATGCCATTGTTATAAAATAAACACACCTTTTGGCACGAATCTAGCATTAACACGCATTATACCCAAAATATTAACCAAAATATTAACGAAAACATTAACCAAAACGTATTCTGGCGATCCATAAAAGATGTTGTGATCACTATCTCTCTTCTGCCAATACGTCGATTTTCAAACACTGCTTCTTTTACCTTTTTGATGTTATCGTCAGGAACAAAGTTGGATGAACTGACCTTTACCGAGTGCTTCCTTGTGTTCAAGATAAAGTAGACTCCGCGTRATTCTTTCCGAAACAAAAAATTTCAAGCAAACTCCTGTTTTTTTTTTTTCATTTAAATATTTATCGTTTCGGCATGCGCCGGACCAGTACGGGTTATATTTGATAAGATGGTACACAAATTTTMAATATTTATGGAATCTGACTAACTCGGAGATCAAGCACAGTATAACTCCTGCCAACAGGTGCTACTTTGGGATCTGYAGGCAATTGAGAASTAGATCCCTCTCGACGAACAAAAATTACGCTCCATAAATTTCTCATTACTCTGGTCCTATTATACGGCGCAAAAACATTCACGAAGACAACCCAAGAAGAAAAAGCAGCTATAGCATTCGAGAGAATTGATCTTCGCAAGATCTCGTGAGCAATGAGTATCGAARAAGATGTAACCACCATTWTACGGTGACATGGATATAGTACGGTACATAAAATTTCAACGAATGCGCTGGTTAGGCCAGGTCGTTCGCTCCAGCGAAAAGCTCCTTCGACTCGAGACCCATAGGWGGGCAACGGAAGCAAAGGAACATCCGCATCCAATGGAAAGACCAAGTGCATAGCGACCTGTCTGCACTTGGAATGTACAACTGGCGTGACCTGGCAAAGGACGGAGGCGACATAGAGCGTTGCGATTTTTACAATGGATAAAAATATCGAACWAAACATATTTCTCAAATGATGTATTTATAACCAAATTTCGTTGGCGRAATCATTACAAATTTTGGAAAAACYTTACGGAAATTAAATAATTCAATAACTATCAAAAGCACAAGCCTACAAGTGGTACAAAGCATTCAAAGATGGTAGAGRAACCACTGAAGATATGTCACGTTCTGGACGACTCGAACTCTTCAATTGATAAAAATATTAAAAAAGTAAAGAATATAGTGCTTGAAAATCGTCAGGCAAGTGTTACAGAGATGGCAAGATAGCTCGATATCTGTCACGAGTCCGTTCGAAGGATTTTGGTGGATATTTTGGGTATGAAACGCATTCTTGCTCGGCTCTTCTCGATAAAACTGATTTTTTTTTTTCAAAAAGAATACGATTTTGACCGAATTTAAAGCCAAAAACGCAATGGATACCATCAATCAACTGTCGTGTTCACCAGATTTGGCTCCGTGCTATTTTTTCTTCATCCCCAAATTGAAATTGCCACTCCGTGGAACCAGTTTCAGTCGATCGAAGAGATAAAACAAAATGAATCGAATTATGAAAAGGGGTTCGAGGACTGGAAAAATCGTTGTCATAAATGTATGTCATCTGGTGGGAATTACTTCGATGACGAAAAAGTAAGGATTGATTAATAATTAAATATTTGTGTCTTATTTACTATTTCCGGGTACTTTTTGTCACAATGTATATGTATATTATATATAACTAGTATAAATATAGTATAATTTTGCTTAAAAATTTTGCCACTGCAACCTCCAAATATAAATCTTTTTTAACTTAACTTAATGTGGATACACGCTATGACCTTCACATGACTCATACCAAATTTGCCGTACACTTCCATGCATTCATTATTAMAATCATAAGTATTTAAGATAAAAATCGGAAAATTTTCACTCACATTGAATGGGCTCCACGACATTCAATAGCCAGGCTATCAAAATAACGCACTTCTTCGCTTTAAAATCACACAATCTTCCTTTCATTTATGAATTTTATTAAAATATCAGAATTTGATAGTTAAAGAAGTCCTCAGTCTTGATGCCACAACTGACCGGGTGCAAGTGCTATCATTGACCGATTCACTCTGTACGCGTTACACTTTTAAATAGTCAACAATTGCGTAAATCCCCGAAACATCGTCGAACACTAATGATGTCTAGTGATACATTTAAACAATGGATAATGGATGCGATGGGAAAAAATATTCACTTAATCATGGTAATGGTATAATTGTTACGACCACTACAACAACTACAACAACTGCGACAATGTACGCTCATTTATAGTATATGAATGCATTTAGCAATCTAGAAAATATTGTTTATAGCTATGATTAAAGTAAGAAAAAAAATTAGACATTATTATTATTTGAACTCGTTAAACMAAAGCACTGAACGTGATGATGGAATTATGAAAACAATTGAAACGGAAGGCCAAAAAGTCATCAACTGCTAAAGGACCTAAAGCTTATATGCTTGTATGTATTTTAATATGTTGTTATTGTTTATTTAATTATGTTAATTATGAAATAAAAGTTCAAACAACAAAAACCATTGATATTTCGACAGCTAATAACAAAGCCTAGTTAAGTTCGTTGCACCTTTTTTTCYTCACTTTCCGTAAATGGTAAAAATACCAAAAACTTAGCCAAATTAGTAGACGGATTTTTACGAATTTTTGGATGCTTCTGACACTACTTCCCTAAATATGAACTCCAACTGGAATGACAGTAAAGTTTTGAGAAAGAGCTTGATTCGAAACTTTACAATGCGGTATGTCTGTAACCTGTAAGGAATATAACCATTTCCCAATATATATTAATAAACTTAGAGAGTGGTGAATCGAACAATCAACTGGCAATTTAGTATAAAATAAAAAAGAAATTAAAACGTTATTGAAATATTCATAAACTCTCTTGTATTGCATTATGTTGTTAATTAGAACAGGATTAGTTGTAAGTTGAACAGGAGTGTAAAAGTTTGAATACTGCGAGCACAGAAGTGATGAACAAACCACTGGCATTTATTGACATTCCACAGCGAGTTCCCCAACGTTACCAAAGAGCAACATAGAACACGATAGTCAGATCTACGCCACCGGATTTTAATCTGCCCAAGAACTGTTAGATCGGCAACCGTTCAAAAAATTACTTCCAGGATGTTTGCTGCCCATACAACAACAATATCAACATAGAATAATCCAAATTAGTTATTTTTTCCGAATTGAATGGTAGTCTCAAGAGAAGGTATATATGTCAGTGAAGCGTTTGGATTTAACGTCCCTATCCTTTGTCAGATTTCTATGACTCAAAATCTTATATTGGAATTTTAATGAACAACTCGTTACTTCCTTCTCTACTCCTCGTCTTTTGTCAGACTGAGATTGGGATATCTCGGGAGATGCATATTTGACGAACCTTGCGAAGTGGCAGCGATTGATATTAACCGCCTTAATAAATTTGTGGTGAGCTCAAAATGCTTCCTCGGTTTATGAGAATTTGTTGATCCTCTTTTTGAGASCTTAGTTGTAACAGAAAGGACGAATATGTATCCAAATGATATCTATCGATTGCGGATCAACCCTACGACCTAGCCTAACCGAATCTATTTTTCATTTTACACAAAACCGAAGACATGAAATCGGTATTAAAAGCACCATTAAGGTGATCTGTAAATTATTAGAAAATAAGCGGCATCTCTTTTCCTAAAAATCTTTGCTTGGTTTAATATAATTTCTAATTTCTTCTAATTGCGAGTCAAGAATATTATATAAAGATTTTGGTCAGCTCTTTTGGGTTAAAAAGAGAAGAACTCAGAAAAATTCTAGTCTAGAAAATGTCTGTTAATGCTCGAAAGATCCTATTGGTTCCGAAGCATTTATTTTATTAAAACAATCAAAAATCGCGCAACATTCCAAAAGCTATTTCTCTTAAGAAACATACACATTTTGAATTTCGAAAAACGTATTTTTTTTTATTTTTTTAAGCATTGTATTTGATAATTAAATATAAATAATATTTATTTACATGATTTAATTTACTTTAATAATCGACTTCAGGTACTAAGGCTTGTTAGTTATATGGGGTCTACGCCGAGTTTTCACCCGTTTTTATTCACCTGCATGTTCGAAAATCGTTGTATTAGGCATATACTAGGCGCTAACGCAAGTACTCACCCTTTTTTTTTTTTTTTTTGACACACAGACATGACATTGTTAGGAAAGGATTATATTTGAATTTAAATTTTTCATTTCTAAACATGTCTCTTCGGACATGCTGTATCGTGTAAATTCCGACTCCACATTCATGGAGTGCATTACATCTGCCGTTCAGACATTTGTTTATGAGTTGGACATGCAAACAATCATCGGAATAGAGGGAAAAAAAACGAGCCGAAACCAAAATACCAAGCCAACGCCGCTCAAAAAAATTAAGGTGTTGCTCATTGTTTTATTCGATATTCGTGGTTTGGTGCATAATGAATTTATTCCGAAGGGGGCAGATGGTCAATAAGGAAGTCGTAATTTAGTAATTGAATCGTTTCGGTGTAAACATTCGTCTAAACGGCCGGAAGTGGGGAAGAACAATTCATAGATTTTACACGATGTTAATGCGCCATCGCATCAAGCCACGATTATGACCAAATTTAAAGCTAAAACCACAATGAATACCATCCATCAACCATCATATTCATTATATTTGATATGTTCCAATATTCCCGCTGGGTTTGCACTTTGCTATGAATATACTCGCAGGGGAAAATAGCATTGACATTGAAAATTCAATTGCAGTTATYGACACAACGCCAAATTTCATTGTCCAATTAATAACAATAATATAATAATGTATTTGCCCACTTATGGTAATCGCAAACGTTTATAAAAACCGGTAATTCCCCCCTTACAGTGGGTTAGAAGAAAGCCGGCGCAGATTTGTTTTACGGGCATGCATTCATTAATATTTTTATTTATAAGTATTTTACATATCATTACCATATAATATATAATATACATTCATTGGTATTACACTATAGTTTTTATTAATTAATTTCAAATAAACATTTGAAGTATTGAAAAGCGGATTTTATCCAAACTAATGCCGACTACCCCAAAATAAAAAATGCAAAAACAATTGCACATATGTATATATTAAAAATATCGAGTATTTATGTGRTGATTAATGACATGACTTCTACTCGCGATGCTTGCAGTCCAGGAAGAGTTGCGCCTCTGCCTGTGAATAATAATGGCAAGAGGTTATGTAATATTCTTAGGTGTATAAAAATCACTCATACGCCCTGTCAATCTTTACCTGTACAAAGCGGAATATTTCGAGCAGCATCTCATTGGAGGTCTTGCAATTGCCGCTAGGCTGCGTGTCGAAGAAGCCAGTTGCGCCGCCACCTACGCTGCCGCCCACCGAACGCTTACCCCAGTCTGGCGAGAAGGTCAACTGTAAATAGATAATAACTGTTTTATTTACCAATTCATTGGCCGCTTTTCATGAGCTGTGTGTGCACCTGACAGTTGACCACAGCCAAGAAGAGCAAGAACATGGCGGCGAWGAGTTGTGTACGTGTTGAGTTCATCTTGAAGACTGTGCGGAACGTTGCTTGCTTATCGCCACTTTATTGAGGCTTTTTATACGGATCCGATKTCTTTGTGTTGTAAGTAGGACATACGCAATGTCCTTATCCGTGTGTCCGTTATTACTTTTTTAATTAGCCGAGCACTTTTCGGGCTTCTCTTAAAATAACATGAGTCTCTCACTCGTAGGGTTTGATTGGAAATAGTAGATAATTATGAGGAAACGGGAAATATTTGTGTGTCTTTTTTTACAGATTCTGCAATGGGCCAAGTAAAAAAGAAGGAGAATGGCCCAACAGACGAACAATAGTATTAAATTGGGGCATTTTCTAYAACAAAACCTTCCTATCGATGCAAAAAAGTATTAACTCCGATATTCTTATAGAAATAGAATATTCTTATAGAAGCATATTTATTTTCCCACTCAATTGCTCCAGCCTTAAACCCAACAGACAAATCAGGCTGGAAGAGGCTTCCCAGGTGAATAAGTTTTTGTCGATATCAGTGGCAGGCAGAAGAAGTGTCGATGTAGTTTATCTAAAATCCGAGGCTGTTGGTAATTTTTCATTGGTAGTGTTTTTTTACGTGGCGGGTCCCATACCCAGCGCACAACCCTATGTAGCGGGTATTTCGCCTTCTCACTGTAGCTCGCCTTCAAACGGATGTTCTTAGGCTACCCAGAGGATACTTGGTCAAAGAACGGAAGTCGTGAGCTGCCTGAGTCATATGTAAAAGAATAATTTCTTYCTACTCCCAAGTGAATGGCGATCAGAGAACTTTCCAGAGAACATGAYGCGACTGGCGCGCTGTTGTTAACTCGACTATAATCACGTAAGCGGTGTCTACGAATATTAAGAAGAAGAAGAAGAAGAAGATAAAGAAAATTTCACCGCTTCTTGGAGATATTACTTAAAGAAGGAATCCAATGACGGTACCGAGACTGGAAATTTCTTCATTGATCCTTAAGGTAAGATAGAGCCGACGTAGTTTACTTCTGACTGCGAGCTACTTAAGGGGTTTATTACTGTTACAGTGCTTATGTGTTTGGAATTTTCGTTTGGAATAAGTATATAGGAAAGAGATTGTCTGTTAATGGAGCGATAACCAGCTTCAGCCCAGAGAATAGTTTTGAAATGTTTCTGAGRTAAATATTTACTTTCGTTCAGGAGTGTCCTAAGCTATTTCCGGTTACCTTTAAGGTGCAATCATGTCAGAAAGTAAAGGTTGAAAAGGTTTAGGGAACGGACGATACTTAAGAATTTGACCTATTTTGCCCTCTCGAGGTACTGCCGAACTTGCTCTCCTGAACACCTTTAGTAATTTCGAGGAATGGTGCCGAGTTAACAATCCTTGATCGGTTAAAAACTTGTTTCCTTTCCACATTACTTAGACCCRACTGTCGTGGGAATGAGGTATGCCAGTTCTGTGAYACAGTGGTCCGRCAACGGAGGCTTTTGACTATTATAAACTTCGCGGCAAACTTAATATCAGGTGTGTTCAGGATCGTGAGCGAAAGATTTTACAAAGCAAAAATGAATACTTAGTCGACTTGATTTCCGTTTTACAAAAATTAGACCTTGCTTTATTAAATGTATTTTGTTTGTTTTTCTCACATAAATGTATACATATACATATACATAAATATAACGCTAAAACATTTAATTTAATTAAAATTGTACGTACAAAAATGTATGCATGTACATATGTATGTGTGTTGTATGAATGCAAACGCTGCAAATACTGGGTATGTGAACAGATGATTTCAATTTTATCTTTGCCATTCAAAAATGTTGCGACATGCGCTTGTGCGTTTTCGAAATGCATATATTTTTTTTTTTTTCAAAACATATTGCATAAGAGCAAACAACCTTTACTACACACACATACATACATATGTAAGACATGCCGTTATGCTATATTATATAAAATATGCATCATCTTCAAAATTACGATTACAAACAAACTTGTGCAGTGAAATTTTTCGGTGTATTGTCCGTCTGTATGAGATTTGTGCAATTCAGATATGTAAATATCAGCGCGTGTTTAGCCATTGCAATTAATAAATACGGCAATCACTTTGTTTATTCACAAATAAACATTAATTTCTACTTTTGCTTTGTTAAATGGAAAGTGTAAATTTTACTTGAATTTTAACTTTACAATATAACTTTTGGCATTTCAGCTTTTTAGCATTTGATAAGTGTAACACAACGTTGTTATTTTTAGACTTTTAGAATATCAGGGTGGTGTAGCAGTTGCAACCGACTTATGATTGGCTGCGTTTGCTTTTACATACATTACACTCATACAAGATGTGTATAAGAGACAGACTTATGATTGGCTGCGTTTGCTTTTACATACATTACACTCATACATACGTTTGTACATATAAAAACGTAGGCACTCAAAATTTTATTCGTTTTGTTCAACTGTTAGTTAATATATGTTTTGTTTCTTTGATATTTTTTCCTTTTCGTTAATAACTTTTAGATTTTTTGATTTGATTAACAATGTTTTACATTTTCAGTTTTTATTTATACATTTTCTTTCGACAATTATTAGCAAAAAATGGTGTTTTTCAATATTAAGCATAAAAATACAAATCTCTTTTGGCATAATCGTAACGATTTTCGCAATGCAATTTTATCACTTAATAAATAAAATATTATTTTAATATTAAATACAAAACTCACATACTTATTAGTTAAACATTTTAATCGCCTGACGTTGTACATAATTAGTTTATAAAATTCACAAACATATATTTTATTATTATTATTTTTTTTTCATTTCCTTAATTTAGTATGTGTATAAAATTTTAATTGGTGTTTTGATTTTTTAGCGTTTAGCATAAATTTGGTTAACAAGTTTTTCACTGACTTATTAATTTGATTAATAAAAAACATTAAATATTTTTGGCGGTATTCGATATTTTCGTTGATTTAGTGTGGCAAAGCACATTTAGCTTACTCTTTGCTCTGTTCGGCATATACTATGGACTCTGGTGGCTTGCATTAGAATTTCGTTTTTGTACAATAAATGTAGCGTTTTAATAAATGTATTATCATAAACTGTTTTTAGTTACGTGTACACACAGGTTGTTCCAGTTTTCAAGTGGTACGCTGAAATAATATTTCTTTCCTCTCGTATTGCACATGTACCGTTGTTTGCTGCTACTATGAGTTACGCTGGTTTTCCACTCACTCACACAATTAGTATGGATTTTTTATGTTTGTGTGTGTGTTTTCATGTTTTTGAAGAAGTAATTCTCTATGTAATTCAGTTTATTGGCAGCATTTTTCGTCAATTCCACTTCGATATCGAAAATTATTATTTATCTTCGAAAAAATCATGTACCGTCTTCCACTCTCTAATTTCTGTCTAGCTTTTAAATGTTTCCTAATATCGCATTACAATACGCAACATTTTCGCTTGCTTTTCCTATTGTAGCTCTCCTCCAAGAATGGACGTTCGGCTAATTGGAATTTTCGCACAATTCGCACAAGCTCATGAAAAGCTTGATCCACATTGACACGCGCCTTTGCGCTGCATTCAATGTACGGTATCATGAGATTTCGGCTTACATTTTGCGCTTCCTCCAATGAAACTTGTCGATGTTGTTCCAAATCGCATTTGTTGCCAACCATTAACATGGGAAATTCATCACGATCCTTGACGCGTAGGATTTGCTTCTGGAATTTCGGTATCTCATCAAAGCTGGAATGATCGTTTAGAGCGAACACAAGCAGGAAACCCTCACCAGAGCGCATATACTGCTCACGCATAGCACTAAATTCCTCTTGACCGGCAGTATCCAAAACTATACGAAACAAATTTATTGCAAATGTTCAAAAATTAAAAAAGTTATTTATATACTTACTATCTAACTTGGCTGGGATGTCATCGATGACACACTGTTTGGTATAGGAGTCTTCAATTGTGGGATCRTAGTCAGTTACAAAGTAGCTCTGAAAAAGGAAAATGAGTAGATGTTAAAAATATAACCGTGTAATATTAAAATTACATTTTTTATACAATATGGCATCTACAAGTATGTTCGTTTTTGTCTAACTACAATTACTTACAATAACACTAAATGTAAGTGGTATACYGATTTATATGTGTACATATGTAAATTCCGCATACACTTGATATACTTGTCATAACTTTTCTTTTAATTAACAATATTTACTAAGAAAAATGTTTACTTAACAAACTGATAAAAACACGTTAGACACACGAAAGCTTGCAATAACCAACTATAGTATTCACAAAAATTATGAATATGAAATAATGACAGTCCGCATACACTTAAGCACTAAGCAAATACATACATATATGTAAATACAATAGGCTAGGAACAGCTAGGAGTCTTCTTGACTTCATGCATAAAATCAACAATATTTGGTCTATCCGTCACGTATATGTATAACTAAATATTGCCGTCATACTAAACATTTTCCTTTTTAATTTAGAATCCAATGAAAATATACGCAAATATTGCAAATGACGTAAATTTCTAAAAATACGCTCATAAATAAGGTTATTATAGCAAGCAAATCTTTTACATACTTGTACACATATGTWTGTATATACTTAAGGAAAGTAAATATGAAGACAAATTTATTTGCCCAAAGCCTACAATAACATACTGGCACTAACCCTCTTTCATATGTGCACATAAACGCATGAATACGTATGTATATTATATTCATAAATTTCAAATTCAATTAGGGGGAGAGATCTCACAGCCTTCAAGAGCTTGGCGCTTTGTAATATTTGATATTTTCATAAGAATTGATGGACAGCAGTGTATTAAAGAGTTTCAAATGCGTCATACTGAGTATAAAGATTTGAACATTTACATAATTGTAGATACCTATAATACATAAAATAATGTTTACATTAAAGTGGGTGTTGAGCTACCTATAGCATAAATATGTGTATTTCAGCATAAGCCTTAGTAGCACTATCTCAAAATTATATGCTTTGAATTAGACATTTTCTTAAGATGACGCTACAATGTGGGCGTTGCTCGAAACTAACGACTCGAGGTGCGTTAGCAGCGAAAACCGCGCACTTATRAGTGCGATATCCCACTGAAACAACAGCTGCTGCCCCAAATGGTAGCAACTAGTTATACTAATATTAAACGACAACGAATGTCAAGTTTTTTGGTAAGGCTACACTCGTCCAAGGTCTTTGCGTGCGTATATTCACAAATGGAAATGCGCGGATAGAGCTCCGCAATCGGCAAGCTGTTATCCAAATCAACTTGTTACGCTTTTGGTATTCTGGCTACACCTCCCCCATACACCAYTCATCATATGTATATTCATTGGCCATTTGAAACATACCTGAATGAACTGTATCGTTAATGCCGATTTTCCCACACCACCACCTCCAACAATTACTAATTTGTAGGTTTGTACAGATGATCCACTGCCTTGGGCCGTATTATTTCGCGACATTTTATTAAAATATTATAATTACTTATTCGCGGTACAAWGTTTTCAAAAGGAAACTGACTGACGTTTACAATTTAGCTATGGTTCACCCGAAAAACATTTCACTACAACAACGAACACATTAATGCACAATGATGATGCTGACAGTAGACGAMGTCGACTGAGGCAGCGTTGGAAATAAGTTGTCAGTTTAATTCCAACATACAGAGATGCCAACCGCATTACATTCTAATGATGAGTTAAAAACTAGCACCAAAAGATATATAAATTCATCTTCTGCTATTATAATTAAACTTGTATTTATTGCACATATTTAAGTACTAATTAATAATAAGTAAGTATTAATTTTCAAAGATTTTTACTAAAATTATTGTATACATGTAACACTGATTATGTTAACAATTTTTTTTCATGAAGTTAATTTATTTGAAAATGTTTAAATAAGAAAGAAGAAGAAATTCATTAATATATTTACTTACAAGTCTGAACTTTCCTGTATTTGACCTTTTCAAACATTTTACGAAACTATTTTAATAAATTTATTATTAATTGTAATACAACTTATCAACCCTACTCTCGGCAGTGTACTAAAAAAATTTAGCACTACAAAAATATGGCCATCTCTTCTACTCTTTGGCAATAGAAAGCATAGCAAATCCAACGTCAACATACGGATCTCTGTCAAGACGTTTTTAGTCATTTCTTTTTGCGGCAATTATTCGTCTGCTCGTTCGTCGAACTTGTGCCGTTTGCCGTTTTCGTTTTTTTGCTTTCGCAGTCGTCGTCATTATTAGTTCTAAAACTGTGAAAAATTCCAAGTGACTGATGTAAAAGTGAAAAATATGGCGAGTCTTGTGGGCGAACAGCAAATTTCATCAAATAACCAAGAAGGTAAACCTCTAATTCAGGAAAAAATCTTACCGAAATGTTACGGTGGAGGCAGATGACATTTTCGCATAGAAATTTTATAAAATTGATTGCTTTTCATGTGTGAAAAACCAATCGATTGTTGAAGAGCTGACGAACAAMCTTGAGGGCAGCGGCGCAGCTGAGCGAAAGACAGCGGTAGCCGCGCAGCAAACATTTGCTATTGTGTGAACCTGAAAAGAAAATACTTTTTTTTTCTCATCATCAAGGTGCACCACTCCAGGAAGGAGTGCGTGCGGAAAAAAACGTACTCGATATGATACGACAAACTGCCAAGTGCAGAGGCCAACGCAGTGTAGTGTTCAACATAGCAGATTACGGGGCCGAAGAGTTTAAAAATAAGTCAACCGAGTTATTCCAGAATAAAAACTGATTTGCTATTGCATTATGTCAACCATCTGGTGTGTTGCACTTACATTTCTTGTAAAGCTAARGCAATGTTTTTTGAGTCGAAAAACAATATTATTTGGTTCACCGGAAAAATTAATCGATGGACACTAAATAYATTTTATGTATAGAAAGGAGTCAGCTGGTTTTTAGATGTTCAACATTTTTAAAAATGTTAGCAAATAGTGTTATACGTATATGAAAATTCGCAACTATGTGGCAAATTTATGAATATATAAAGGGCAAACTTTGTTCGTGATATGCAGCGCAGTCATAGACACACCAGTGCTGAATCATCCATAAATGTTTTTTTTACTGTTCGCCAAAAAATATGTAATTCCTTTGTCCTAGTTGTGTCAGCGGTTGGCCGCTCCCTACTACAGTGGTAGGTTACTGACCTTTAAGGGCCGAAATATAAGTTTAATTAGTCTTTGGATTTGAAAGTTCCAGAAATATCAAACCATTTCATTTATTGCGAATATTTTATAAAGACTTAGCATATTATGATAATCTGGAGTTAAAAACAGAGTATTTTTATATAAATGAAAGTGGTGGGATCATATTTTATATCTTTATACATACCCGTATCATTCAAATATAAACTGTGCTATAGTGAAAGTCATTGGTTATACAAAAGAACCAATCAATATACCCATTTACTGAAAAATTAGAGTTATTCATATATTGACAGATCATAATTAGTCATGTACAAAAGGATTCTATATGACATTTTGCTAACAATTGCAAATTATACTTTAAACGAAATTGTTCAAAGATAAGTTGCATTTGTTCTAATAGTGTACATGKGTAGTTAAAATCTGTTCATCACTGTTTCTTATATTTACTGTGAAATGCCAGCACGATTATTTTCTTTATCGCTTAGACGCAGTATTTTAAAGGGCATTGTGAAAGTGTAGTTGAAATATATTTTCACTATTTTCTCTTATATTTGATTTATTAGTAGATAAYTACTTGTTATTGTTTTCTTTCGTTCCCTTACTTCTCTGTCTTATGTTTATTTTACTCTACAGCTGATTTGACTAATACATGGAATTGTGCTTGAAAAATGTTTACCCACATGTATATATTCATATGTATATGTATACGCCTGGGTATTCGTATGGCTAGTGTGAAAACTACAGATTTTTTAATATCGTCTGCCGACACGTTGCCTATATCTTTTGATGTTTTTTTCTCTTATTTTCCTGATTTAATTTGTTACTAATCGTTCATTTTCTTTTATTTTGCAGCTGAACCAGTTCAGAAAGTCGATAGTCGAGAAGGCAGTGTCGAACGCAAAGGTAATTATTATAATTTAAAATTACTGCACGCACACAAGTTCAATATACGTAATACATATGTACACGTATTCGCATTTTTCTTTTGCTGATAATCATGCTAATAACTTCACATTCCATTTTTCACTTTTAACTGTAACGTGACAAAATTGGGCAAATAAAACTCAAAATTGAATTCAAAAGCCAATTTCGCATTTAATCCGTGTTCTGTACCGTTTGCTGTGTGTACCCCCAATTCCATGGMTAGTGTAAATGCTAAGAAACCAACTTTACATTGGTTTGCGCAAGTGGGCGAAGATGATACTGAAGCGCAAGGTAGTTGAGTATGCCCCATTACTAGTTACTAATTTGTACATAAAGTTGCAAAATGCCTATTACCGATATTTGAACAGATTTGCGTATAAGGCATTAAAAAGTGCATGGAAAAAATTAAGTTAAACTGTAAATAAACACACATAATTATTTATAAAAAAAAAAGTAGCTCAAATTTGCAGAATGCATTAAAAGTATTGTCATATCAAAATTTCCTAAATATAAAGATTGCTATAATTTACGYTACACCCATTTTTCAGCGAAATTTTTGTATTTCTTTTAACCTAGACTTATTTTTGAGCACCCAAGAGTTTTAATTGCTCTCCCTATACCTTGTTAATATTTAAAGTAAGAAAATGCGCATTTTAGCTCTGTTCATACTGTATATACAAGTATAGTTCTTTCGTAATGTGCAATTGTTTTTATGGYTATCAATTGATTTTCCACCCTATACCCCTCCTTTGACTTTTGCACTTGAGCTGACTTGACTTTRTCACAATTGTACGAAAGTAAAACAWTACCAAGATGCAAAAAGTGAAGCTTTATAATTGAAAATTTAAATTCATTTATGCATCACATCTAGAACATATGTTTCTGCATAGCCTATATCATGTAATCTGCGAAATGCTACTAAAAACCGGCAATAAAAAAATACGACCTAAATTACTAGAAATACATTTTTGTTGATGATGCAAGCGCCTCAGCTACGTCTAAGCAGGAATTCACAAACATAAACGCAAGTAAAACGCTCGACATTTAGCAAAGAAGACGCCTATGTTACACATACTAGCTAATATGTGCTACATACATGTGCACAATTTTTTATTTACTTGGCATTTAYTAAGTATGTTAGTATGCAATAGCTATAATTGACATTTTGTTGTTGCTACCAGTCAAGTTGTCTACAAAGTTTTCTTATTTCCCAATCTCCACAATGTAATTTATGTACATACATAACTATATGCTAGCTAAATTAGCGTGCTTTTATATTACACGTATGCGTATGTATATATTTTTGTTCGTGCAAAGACTGGAAACGCAAGGTAGAGCAGCCGATTTATGCCGGCTAATGCCACTAAAGCTACCAAAAATTCCTATTAATCACACAAATATTCGCGGCAATGTTGGAAGCATGTGCATACACCTCCACATTTGTAAATGCACATAAATATATAGTTACTCAAAATACAAAAATGGAACTAAACTGCTTTTATATCATTTAATTTTTCATTGATTAGGAATTTAATATTGAAGTTATTTAATAAATTAATGTGAAAAAAGCATTCAATACAAATTAATAGATATTGAAGTTATTAAGAAATGCGARTTTTGCAAATTATTTTCTTAGCTATGTAGGTATTTGCATTTATTTKCATCAATCAGGTCAGTTATGAAAGTATATACACTTGTATGTCGTTAGCAAATTACCAAGCCTGCAAATTGATTAAAAACTTAYATAACACTTCAAAAGCAAATATTATATCCTAAAACCGAGTGTATTTGTTTGTGGGCAACACTTTCCAATTTCTACCATACCACCTACTGGCATGCTGTCAGTTTAACCACATAACCATTGATTGAACGCTTGTATCTTTCCAGCCGCGTTTTGCTTTTTTTTTTTTTTGCTTTCCGAAATCGCTATCTTATGCTTTACGTATTAGCAATTTAAATTAAGCTTGGCATTGTTTGCCGTCTTCTATGTTTTTAGCTCCCAAAATAAAAGGCAAAGAAAACAATTAAGTGCTTCAATTTACTCGCACTTTGTCTKCTCATATGCCGGCCGCCTATTCATAATTCGATTTCTGTATGTTCGCTGTTCCATTTTAAGTAGCTTGCAGACTTTTTAGAACGTGGGTTGGGTTTTAGAACTCGTATGATTTTGCATTTTTGTATTCTTTGTTTTTGCTTACGTTCTTTCACAATGGAAAGCACTCCACTCCTATCACTTAATATCGGGATTTTCATTTAAGTGCCGAACAGAAGTTTATACCGAAAAGTATGATAGGAAGGTATTTACAGTATACGTATATACCACATATATATGAATTTACTATGATGACGTCAGTTTCATATTTGGCTCTTCACATACCTGCCTGTTGAATACGTATTGCCGCATATTTATCAATTTGAATAGTTTGAAAGTTGACATGAAAGTTGTTGGTGGTAGAACATTTCGAAAGTGTATAGTAGAATCGCTATTATATTGCACCCAATTGAGAATTCCTAAATACAACAAATATTTTTGCATGTGTTTGTAATTATACTTTTATTCAGATAACATTTAGCTTTTTAGACATGTGAGTTTAATATTAGGAAATATGACGAAAAAAATTATATAAACTTAAAAATATTGTATTATCCTATTATTTGCGATATAAAACAGCACTTAGTTACTACAAGGCTCGATTTTGATCGATTGTTTGGAATGGTCAATTATTTTGATATCGATATGAAGATGATTAGCATTTTATAAACTGATTAACGTATTATTTGTGTATATAAATAAATTATGGAAGCATTGTAAGAGGAAATAATATTGATTCTAAATTTATTTGGTAGTGAAGTAATAATACAGATATGTTAGATATGCATACATTTTAGATACTGGAAAAAAGCACCCACAATAAAGTTTCATTATAAAGGTTTACCTAAAATAAACATTATTTACACACTTTCGCTGAATTACCTTGTATATGATCCAATATGACCCGTATTGACAAACATCTACACACATTTTCATGTATCAGGTGTATAAATCTTTATTATCGCCTTCAGAAGTCTATGAGTCTGTACAAGCGTACCAACGCTTAACCTAATTTTGCATATACTTGTTATAAGCCTTGATGGTTTCAGCCCATTTTTGGAGTACCATTCAATAGATTTTTGCACAGTTTCGACGTCATATTCATAATGTCATCAGTAATGATCTCGTATGCATGTTATACTCGACTTCTGGTTTGCAAAAGCTTCAGGTATTTTGATACGAGTCTAGAGTCGACACACTTCATATCCAAAACATTAACCAAAATGTATGGGTCGACCCATAACACATGTTGAGTAAAACTTCACACGGACATAAAAAGGTTACAACAATCTAAAAAAAAATTTACCTTTCGGTTTGAGCTCGATGTTTAAGTGAAGCAGGCCGGATTAAATTTGATCAGATAATTATCATTCTATTTTAAAAATTTCAGCATTTCTTGATTAGATACAATAGTTACGAGATATTATTCTCTAATCGACCTTTGGCTAAGAGTTTAATTTAAATTAGAATTTCACATATCGTACGATTTGTTGTGGTCTATTTAAAATGTATTACATTTTATTTCCTCGTTTCCATAAAGTAGRCACAACGGCATTTTCACAATGCCTCATTTCTCCACATCTTGGMTACAAAGTCGCATCACGTATTTGCGTTGCATGCGGCGCTTAATTTGAATTTAACAAACTAAATGCACTTGAAATCTATTAAATGAACTTAGCTACATATGTGCATACTTACATATGCATGTAAATATTATACAGTCTTTGATTGTGAACTTGTAAACGGTGCTTGGTTACCCCCTACATACATACATACATATTCTAATGCAATTTGGATGTGTATGTTTGCATGTGGAATCTAAAAGTCCCAACCACTTCGCTTTCCTCTCTCTTGAACTCTACATGCACATTGTGAAGTAGCAAGTGCTACTCTCCACCACTAAAAGACATTGGATTTATTATTTTTATTTGCACTCATTCCGTTTTKATTAATATAATTTTCTGTTGTTTGCGGTTTCGCTTGTTACTGCCGCAAATGCATAACTTTGAGCGTGGTGGTACATATACATACATACAACATGCACACTATTATTAAGCGCTACATAAATATGTATATGTAAATATGTGTATATGTGTCTTCTACTGCCAAACTAATTGCAAATTCTCCAACATTCCATGCGCCAACCAACCAAAAATCAAAAAACACAAAAAAATCAACGCACCATCCACTAACCGGATCGAAACGAAACGACAACCGTATCCAAAAAACCATACATTGCGCCAATTCGAATGTGAACGCGAATATTTAGTGAGTAAAGACCGTGACGAGAAGCTAAAGTTGGCACGGGAGCGTCAAAATGAAGAAAGACAAAGGAAAATCGAAGAGCTAAAAGCGCAAGCGGAAGCGGCGCAACGATATCGCGAACAAAAAGAAGAGGAACGTCGCCGCCGCATAGAGGAGATACGACAACGCGACACGGAGAAGCGACACCAAGTCGAAGAACGTAAACGCGCCATAACCGAGGCGGAAAAGGAGCGCCGCGAATATATATTGCGGAAGAATCAGGTATGCTGGCAGAGAAAATGTAACGTAAACAAAGCAAGAATGCAAGTGTTAATGCACTTGCAGCTTTGCAATTTATTGCATTTAGTATTTGCAGGTGAAATTGTTAATTAAGCACTAATAATATTGTATTCGTTTGTTAGGAACGCGAATCCCGCTTGGAAACAAAGAAAGGTCCGCGCAGTACAGTGGCCTTTGCTTTCGGCTCATCGACACCTCGCCTACTGGAGCCCGATTTTGGACTGGTATCGCCAAGCACTTATCTGGGTCATCGACGGTGAGTAATTCAAACTAATTATGCAAATGTAACAATTTAAGGTCTACTTGTGTTTTGGCGACTCTGCGGAAATGTAGGCATGAAATTATTTGAAAAGAAAACAGACGTTAGTATGCGGTTGAATTCTATTTCATATATTGAAATAATAGCTTAGAATCGTTTAGCAGGTTTTATTTTTTTCAATTTTCTGAAAATATTTTGGCATAGTACAATGTTAATTTTTATACGTTCGGAAGGTAGATATTAATAAAACAGTTGAAAACGAAAAATTTGAAATATTCACATAAATTTTGAGGTTAAACGTTTTTTTAAACTTAAGGGGTCGTCTCGTAGGTATGATATGACCGTTAAAAAAAATTATTAATATATAGAAAATTCGATATCACGCTATGGATGTTTTTTTTTTTTTTGCTTTGACCACTTTGTTTTAGTTAGTTATCATCAAAACTCTTCCTTTGAGAGTGGAAACCGTTTTGAAAAACACCATTCTGAGAAAAACGCGTTTAAAGATTAGAGTCGCTATGTTCCCCACACTCTTCCTTTTCTACTGGAAACACTGTCGCGTCCGTAATAATTAAGAACTCAAACACCCCTTTTCTTCCACCTACCAACCTCATATCGTCCGTAAATAAATTTTTGTTATTTTCTCCTTTCTCTTTCGAGTTCCATCCCATTATAAATTTTTTTATTCCAAAAATGATCTACTCTGGTCCATAGCACAACTATTTTGCTACAAATGCCTATATCAACTTTTTGAACTGTTAAACACCAAAGCAAATGTATTTATTTTTTATAGGTCGACGTCGATCTCTAATGTTACTGGTGCTTCATTATCACGTCGTAGTTCTGAACGTGAACTGACCGACAGTGGTGCCAAGAAGCGTGCAACATCGGCTGGTGGCACGGATCGGCATGAAGGTAAGTGTAGACGATTAACTCGCACTCATTGCCACTTATCACGTTTGCAGTTTGTAAAAGCACACAAGTTAGCCAACGCCAGGAACTCTCACAGTATCACAAATTAAGAAAGCACAATGCAATGGTGATCGTATTCAGCTGCAACCTAACTGTTTTAGAAAGCAAAAGTTTGTTGAATCACGTCACCATTAACAAGTGTCTTACTTAATTTCACACTTTAATAAATTATCTCTTTTTTATTAATGGTTTTTAATAATTTGCAGTCGAGAAACATCTATTTATATCCATATAACTATATGTTTTATATTTTACTTTTTTTACTTGTGTGTATTTTCCACTCTTCGTTATAGTTTCGAGCTGCATTTACTGCGTATAATTGTGTGCGTGTGTGCATTSAAATAAATTTCTGTATTTTTCGTATTATCTATGACGTAAATATTTGAAGTATATACATACATACACACATAATTTTGATTTAGCGCCCACTGTGAATTCGCTCCTGCTTTATTTTCGACTTCCCTCTTGCGAGTTAAATAGCAGATCGTAAAATATTAATATATTATGCATACATATATTATTTGCATATTTTGCAATATTGCAGTCAATATGCAAGAATTATTTTTTGTTTTGAGTTGTTTTTTAGTTTGAAAATTCTTCTTCTAACTTTTGATTTTCTTACAACGCGTATGCTTTGGTTGATAAACGTGAAACTTTCTTTCTTCTATAATTGGTTAATAGGTATGTGTGTGTGTGTGTGCATATAAAAGAAAGTATGTGCCATGCATTACACCTATTTTCTTTCTACTGTTTCGGCATCTCAGTACAATATTAATAATACATGCAGCTATCAAACAAACAATTTATTATCTATCAAGCATCAAGTCATTCATTGTTCTTACTCTCTTATAATTTTCCAACATTTTATTTTTCTTCAAAACAAAAAAAGAAAAAGAATACTGTTATAATGTACATGCAGTCAGAAGGTCATTAGTATATATATGTATGATTTTACAACCGCATATGCATTTACTACACACATACATACATAGATACATATGTACACTTTTACATAGCATTGTTTGTACGATAAATATATATATGTATATATACTATACTATAAACTTAGTATGCAATTATGTACGTATCTACATACATACTAGTACATATGAAACAATTGAGAATAATAAAAAATATGTAATTAACTTGTATAAAAACAATATGCAATCACCCTTTGTACAAATACAATACAATCAATACACCACACAGATCATCGTCGTAAGTCATCATCCATGTATGAAGTTTTCAATTGGGGATACTCGAACGATGAGCCACCCAAACGTTTTTCCCTCTCCATTGTGGGCAGTGAAATCAATATTGATGATCCCCCAGCTGCCACAGCCACAGCCACAGCAGGCCATGTACGCACTTATGCTGCTCATCATCAGGCACAGCAGCATCAGCACTGTAACAACAACAACAACCAAACTATAACAAATACAAGTGGGCACAGACAAAATGTTGCAATAGACTCTGCAAGAGCAMCTACAGCAGCAGCAGCAGCAACGACAACCACAAGCACAGCTGGCAAAAGCAGTCAATCGGCTACAGCAGCAACGACATTTAATTACTCTAGTAAGACGAGTGCGGCTSTGCGCCACACAAATCCAAAGAGAAGATTTACACCCTCTCTGCTCTGCTCGAATGCTCAGAATGTTTTCGTAAAAACTTGTTTTCTTTTTTTTTCTCGTTTTGTACCTACTAATAATGAATAGTCCAGTTTAGTTTAGATGCTAAATTTTTCGTTTTTCAACAAAAAGATTGTCTAAGAAATTAAGCGATTCAATCATGATAAATGAAAATTTTTCATACAATATTTTAAATCATCACTGGTTTTTACTCGTAAAAGTAGATTCTTGTTTGATATTCGTGTGATGATGATAATTKTAAATATAGCATTTTAGTTTGCTTTGATAGTTTTCTCTTTTTATTGTATTAGCACCTTGTCGGTCAAAGGTTTTGAAAAAAAAAAAAATTCTTGCTTTTTCCTGACTCTTGTTTCCTTATCGCCAGTCCAACCGCTGTTTCATGAATTTATATTTTTAGTTTCCACTATTATAACATTATATTAACACCCACACCGAAAAATAAATTGATTAATTAGGATTGCACCGAGACCTTAGGTCTATTGTGCCCCACCCGAAMTTAGAAAGCAACAATTATATTAAAAATCATCGCCGGACACAAATCCAACCAAAACCTGATTGTCGTCTCAGCGGTTTTAGTTTCTCTTCCACATCATTGTCTCTCCTGCAAGGTCTAAGATTCAATCATAACAAACTGGACTATTTATTTTTGAACATATTTTTACGCTCATAACCGCACATTAACCTTTTTGTGTTTTTTGTTTGTTCCTAATTTTTTTTTTTCTAATGAATGAGATATACATAACAATGAAACGTTTTCGCTAATTAATAACTTTAATTCCTTTTATAAAATTTGTAAAAGAAAAATAATCCCAGCATGATTTGGATAGTTTTTTTTTGTTGATTGCATGTTCTTTAATCGTAGTATTGTTCGTTGAGTCACTTTTAGTGGGACTGTTTCGATTGTTTGCTCGAAATTCTAATAAGTCTGATATTCCTAATAAGTCTGATAACTGAAGTATACCCTTCAAGTATTCGAATCATAATACTTWGTTCCACTTGTTTTTTGAATGCCCAAACTGATTATCTTATGTAATGTTTTTGTTTTTGTTTTGCATTTATGCTGTAAGGCTGTGTGGCATGCTCGCTCAGTTCAGTGTGTAGTACGCGCGTACACACATACATACGCCGATATATAGTGCAATTAATATGCTGATCTTGCTGCTTTGCGCCTTTTACCCTTATATTTTTTCGTAATATAAGTACTTTTCAAACGTATTCCTTCGTTTTTAAAGCAAAATACAGAAGTCAATACTGTACATTTGTACAAATTCATTCATGATCAGAAAGAAAAAAAAATCCATAATAATTTAAACAAATGTAAATATCTATGTACTTACTCAAAACAAACTATCTGTACAAACAAAAACACTGTACCACAATTTTACAGACGATAGTGTCGATAGTCATGCAACACAAATTGTGTTTAGAAGTGTAGCCCGCAGAAAAACCGATTTGATGCCGACAATACCCAGCCCCAGGGACGGGCATTACGGTTCCAGATCGTCACTGAGCCACACACCACGCACCCCAGGTAAGCCAATAACTAACTAAACAGACCAAAACCCAAAAACCAAAAAAAARRARRAAAAAAAATACATCTAATCAAATCCATACAAACCAATCAACAACAGTAAATAATTCATATCCACCAAACCAAAACTTTGAAACAAACAAGAAATTTATAATTATAATACATGTTAGTAAATACATACCTACATACATACATGCATACATATATCCATATTTTATAAGTCTTCTTGTACAAAATCCATCAGCAACACAAGCTATTGCATAATCATACAGACATCGTTTCAGAAAACACGTCCATTCCATCACTTTTTTCTTCCAACAGTCTCGCGTTTTCTTAAATATTTTTTTGTTAAATTTTTTTTTTCTATCGTTAATTTTTAAGTTTTGGCGTTTAAAAAGAAATGCATTTCTGATTTCGATGTGGCATATTTTCGTGTCGATTTCCATCCTGCAGCTCGCTAATTTGGTTTTCTTTTTGTTTTGTTGTTGCATCATTCGATTTACTGTACATATCATTTTTGTTGCAATATTCATAATTGTCAGCGATTTGCGTCTTGTAGGCATTACTTGCGGCGTAAGGTGCGATACTGAACTATCTGTTGCTTTCGGCTTCTCAAACTGTCGCATACTTTTCGGCGCGCATCTTAAATCTCCCAGTACTCTTAACCTGAAGTAATTGATATTCTGCTAAAATTGATATGCTTCCGTGAGATTAATATTGGTCCATGTCATAAAATAGTTCGTTGAGCTAATGAGGGCCGTCAAACAATAATACATATTTTTATACTGTTTCTGTTTATTATGGGGTTCAATATTGTTCTTTGATTCCAAAGGTTTTGAAGTATTATTATTATTTTTTTTTTTTTTTTTTTTTACGAAAAAATGTTCTTATATTTCTCGGTTCAAAAATTTTTGAAAGTCTCAAAGAGGAAAATTTACCTTGGTAATATTAACTATCACAGTTTTGAAGATTCCAACCAGTATATTCGGTTTTTAATCCAAACTAATATTAGTTGTATACTTTTAGGAAGCAATAAGAAGAAAAATCATTCCCGTTCACTTTGAAAATAATTCTTTACTTAAAAAATTGCAAGGTAGTCTATTTCTAACAATTTGCAACAATAAATTAAAGTTAATATAATTATTTCTTCTCAATTATTGTAAAGATAGTAAGTAGACAATTTTAAGATTAAAACAAGTTTTTTAGAAACCAAAATTTTTAATAACTATTTTTTTTTTTTAATGGTTGCCGTTTATTCTTCGCTTGTATGCTCGAACTATCGCAGACTCCACTAAATCTTCATTTATAAACTCGAATTTACAATTCTTAAGTTTACTGAAAATCTTTAGCCCTCGTACCTTCAAACTGACAAATTCTGAGGTTTGATGATTTGCTCACAAATATTTCCTTTTATGGAAATCACTTAGTTTTTCTGGAACTAGGCGCTTTCCTATTCATTTTAAATACTGTTTCTTAAAGAACATATTGCTTTAGTTGTTTTAATTTAGTTTCTATATTACTTTTATCTTATGGTATTTTTTCCTTTATATTTTGGAACTGAAATCAGACCATTTCGCATTTTTTCGCTGCATGCCTTAAGCCACTGCAATATTTTTCCACACAACTGTATTTTGTGCCGTCCCATGAAATCAATCACATTCGCCTTTTCACCTGTACTTTGTTTGTAATTTCACTGTGATTATTTGCACCGAACCAAAGCAGCAATGTCACGCGCGTTGTGTTGTTAGTTGCGCCTGCGCCAAACACCATATGCACTTAGAGCGAAATAAATTAGATTATATACTTATTTACGAATATACATTTACTACATCAACATATTTAGATATTACTTTTGTTCAATTAATTTAAGTTAGCTAGCTTACTGCTAAGTATATTTTAAAATCATTAATGTTTTTTCAATTTAGCAATTTATGTATTTATAAATTCTGATAATTTCAAAATACTTATTATCAATCGTATGTATTTCAACACAAATTCAACTCACTCAACTCAAAATTCAATTCAATTCACTGCTCCTCTCCTGCATCATAAACAACAACTACCACGTAAACTGTCATCAATGAAATGCGCAAAAAATGCAATAAAACAGGACGTGCCTTCTCCATGAGTCGTCTGGATCAATTGGCCCAACCGATACGCCGCAATGGCGAGCACATACGCGCCATACTCGAGCGTGAGCGTCGCGAACAGATGGAACTATTGGACGAAACCGAATCGCTAGGAGGTGGCCGAAGGCGAGGCAGCAAACCACGTCACGGCAGCGGTAGCAGTAGTGCCGGCGCCGGCGGTGGCAGCGGCCCAATGTCGCGCAGCATGACACATCTGGCCAGCGGACGCGCCAAGTACACACTCAGCAGCAGCAGTACTGGTGGCGGCGGCAGCGGCGGTGGCGGTAGCGTTGGCGTCATGTCAAACAGTTTTCGTCCGCTGAGCGGTGGCCAACGTGATACCACTTGTAAGAGTTTGACACAGTTAAACAATTCGTGGTCGAGCGCTACACCGCGCTCTACACTGGGCTTACAAACAGCTGCTACTAGAAAGTATCTGCAATCATCATTAGCTTCATCACCATCAGCGATTGGGACTAAACGCAGCGAGCAGCTACTAAATCATCTTACTAACCCCTACCGTTTCGATCCAAACTCATTATTGATCATGAATTCTAGTTTCTCAATAACAACAGGTGTGTGTGTGTGAAGTTTATAATTTTTTTTTTTTTTTTGTTTGGTTCTTTTTATTACAACTTCTCCCACTTCTTTTATTCGTAATTTTAACAACCAAGCAACCAAGAAAGCTAAACTCCTTAAACATGTACTAGTAAATTACTAAAATTTCTATCGAATATAGAATTTTGCTAATCCACTTCATTGTTACATAAAACTAGAAACAAACTGCATTTATGATTTGATTTTTCAAATGCTAAGTATTTGTGGACCTMCTCTACATTGTACTTCAGTATTTCACTCATTACTCACCTACTCTCCGTGTTAATCACCAATCTATTGTTCCACTGTAAAACACTTACAATCAAGCGGCCATTTGTTTGTGGTTCTTCTGTGTAACATAACGCACTTTTGACTCAATTTCATGTCTGCAGCTACAAATATTTTTAATCCATACAGTATTCATTCTATACCATTCTGCCACCTTACGGTAGTGACTTATACACAACACATACTTTCATACTAGTACTTTTAAATTGTTTTCGTAGAACTTGAATATTTGTGTAAATGAGCTATAAAGTACTTCCTGCGCAAGATTTTTTAATAACTTACCACATCGAAAGCGTCTGTTAACACCGTGAAACAACATACTTACACCTTTTCACCACACTTTATTTAAATTGTTAACACCGTGAAACAACATACTTACACCTTTTCACCACACTTTATTTAAATATTACACTATTGTAGTATTTGCTTCAAATTGTTGAACAAAATTGTCTCATTTTGATTTTTTTTTTTTAGCAATTTAATTGTTGTTATTTCTTTCCATTAAGAAAAACAGTTTTGTTCAACAATTCCTGCTTCAAATTCCTGCCTACTTTGTGTATTAATAAACTTTAACTTCGCCGTTGGCTTAATTGTTATAATGTGTTGTATTGTACAGAGCTCTTTAAAAATGTCTGCAAAAACTTAAATGAAATTCCGAAACACTAGTCAAGGTATACTTGTTGAACTAAGGGAAAGAGAAATGAAAATATAACATATTTCCAAATCAGCTTTGGAAAGCTATAAATTACATAATGCCACAATTTTGCTCAATTTACAYTCCTAACATAAAACACTTTTGTTACTGTGTGCACTCTTGTAAGCACAGTTAAATTATTTATGCGAAAAAACAGTTGGCCTACATTTCGGCGCTAAACTTTTTCAATAGCAAAGCGATTTTTTCGTCTAATTTTTCTAAAACATGAACTGGAAATCATAATTATAAAAATATTCATATATGTGTATATATCTATTTATAATCGTGGTAAATTTCTCTTCAAAATATATCACTTCAATAAGTATACTCGCCCACATTGTTGCCCTATTTGAATATAATTTCGTTAGCTGTATATATTCAAATATTTTAAGTGTTTACCTGGAACTTTGACTGTTTTTTATGCTAAAAAATACTCGCAAATATTCTTTACTCTTTAACCAAAAATTTAATGATTACTTTACTGTTATATAGCGCCCATTCGAAATTTTGTTTGCAAACATTGTTATTACCACCCCCCAATAGCGGCTAGAGCAGTGGTTATTTCCCACTGTATACAAAAACAACAAAATGCTTAGTATTTGCTTAGCTTTAATTGGTTTTGGGTGTCGCTTAAATGTATATTTATATGTATGTAGTCTATGTAAACGAATTTCGGTTATTGTGTTTGAAATCTTTGTTTCTTAAGCTTATCTTCAAAGCAGTTTTTTTTATTTGTTTTCAGTTTTGGTGGTGGATTTATTTATTTATTTTCATTACATCCACACTTTTACAAATACTTTTTATATTTAATTTTCCATAAATCCATCATTTGACTACTCATCATTTGCCGTTTCATTAATTGTTCAAACAGCACTCTAGATCAGCGAATTCATTTATTATTTCTTTGTACATATGTATTTTCTTTTTCTTTGTTTTTTCTTTAACATTTATTATTCACATGTGTCGTTGTGTTGTTGCATCGGTGTTAGGTTCACGTTCTGGAAATGTCACCCCAGGCGGCAACATCAGCACTTCAAGACCGGGTAGTGCAATGTCCACATCCACAAATTTGTCCACATCTGGTTACGTGGCTAGAAGATCCGTACCGGCTACACGTAAGCAACGGCCAGCTAGTATTGCCGGTACTGGCATGTCGCTGGAGGGTGAGTAAATGTGCTTCTCATACATGTACATAACTACATCCAACATACTTACATATGGATATATGTACATTAATATTAATTTTTTGTACATATGCAGGCGCGCGAACATTTCAAACAGTAGTTGTCTATTATGCGTAATATGCTTGGTTGTTATGTTTCTTTGTTCTATTAGTTCGAACTTAAACTCTCTAGACATTGCCACTAGCAAAACATTATTTTACTAACATTTCGCGCTAACTTACAGACCTTAATAAACACAAAAAAGATAATAGGCCACCAGTGAAGGCCTCAACACCTTCATCTACGACAACATCAGCACAAAATACCCCCAAACGAACATCAAATTTGATGTCAACCTCAATGATTGTGTCATCGTCTACACGTTTGTCTAGCGCCGAGAAGAAAACACCAGCCAAACGGGTAAGTCACACATATATGTATAACGTAATAAATTTAAAACCCACATTAAACTAATATATACAATTTCGCTCATATTTGTAGGAGTCAGTGACACCCAAAGCCTCCACACCCAAATCGCTTTCAAAAACGTCCAGTTCGGATCGCTTAAATAGAGCTGGCAAGGATATTATGAGTAAATCGTTAATCTCACCATCACCAAGTCAGACACTTTCCCGCAGTGAAAAGGACAAGACAACTACAATTGAACGGAAAAAAGAGGACGCACCAGCTCCTCCGGTGCAAAGCAAAGACGAAAAGAATTCATTGAATATAGCTAAATCCGAAGCTGAGTCTTCGGCCGAAGAATTGACTGCACCCAATGAGTCAGCAGTAGTAATAGCCGCCGAAGCAGTAAGCTCAGAGCCTGCAGCAACTACAGCTGAAAGTATTGAAGCGGTGGTGCCAGAGTCAACTCTTATTGAAACAAAGGCGCAGCAGTTGATCGACGCTGAGTCTGTTGACTTGAATCAAGCCAGCACTGCGGCCTTGCCGCCAGTAAAGCTAGAGCAGACGGCAGCAGCAGCACAGCCCCAACCACAACCACGCTCACAAAACGGCAGCAAAGAGAATTCAGAAGTGCGTGAACTTACGCCACCAACACAAAATGGTGACAATAATGATTTGATGACCGCTTCAATGATCGCCAGAAATAAGATCACAACCGAGGAGGAGGCGAAGGCTGCATTGGCTGAACGTCGCCGTCTGGCACGTGAGGAGGCTGAGCGACAGGCCGAATTGGAGCGTCAACGCTTGGAGGCCGAGCGCCTTGCCGAACTGAAGCGTCAAGAGGAGGAGGCCGAACGTCAGCGTGCTTTCGAAGAGGAAGCCAATCGTTTGGCTGAGGAGCAACGTCGTGCCGAAGAAGAGCGTTTGCGCCAAGCTATTGAAGTAAGCTGAATACTGCAACCACAATTATACCCTACACCATTAACTAAAATGCCGTAATTTCTTTCATTTTAGGAGGCAAAGCAAAAGGAAGAAGAAGAGCGTCGCAAACGTGAAGAGGAGGAGAAGCAACGCGTGCAACGCGAGGAGGCTGAAAAGAAGGCCAAGGAGGAAGCGGAGAAGCAACGCATTGAGGTTGCCGAACGTCTTAAACGAGAGGAGAAGGAGCGCGAAGAACGACGCAAACGCGTTGAGGCGATCATGTCGCGCACACGTAAAGGTGCCAGTGGTGGTGGAAGCGCGACAACGCCTAACTCCACGCCAGTAAAGGTAAGTGTGCGCAATTTATTATTATTTTTTCAGTTCATTCATTATTATATAATTATTATATATAAATATATAAATAGGAAAGCACAACGCCCAAACCGGCAGCTGACGACAATTTGCCACAGGAAACACAACAAGAACAATCCCTTACTACTACAACAACAGCAGTGACTAATGCTGTCAGCAGCACTGATAGTAGCTCCACATCGGGCTCCACCACGACTGCGACCACACCAAATCCGCCACAAAACATTGCTGCAGTAGTGCCCACAGCTGTGGTTACCGTGTTACCCACAAGCGACAAGGTGGAGCCACAAAATACGCAGGCTATGTACGAGCAAGCTGTAATTGATAAGGAAGCTGCGCTCATAAACAGTTTCTCCAATATGCTAATCGATGAGAATGCGAAAAATCTGCATCAACAGCAACAGCAACAACATTTCCAGCAACCAACACAAATTCTCGAGGTGAGCAATGGAAAGTTGCCAATAGACAGTGATGTGCTATTGCAAAATACCACAACAGCAACAACAATAAATACGACTGCCGTTTCAAACGGCAACGGCCATCACATCGAAAATTTAAACAACAAAAAGTAAGCAAGTGAAATTTCAATGCAGTTGTCTCTTACATATGTACACACATTGCACGGCTGGGAATATATATGCTTTTGTAAATTATTTGCATAGGTAGTAAATACGAGTTACTCACCCCGTTGATCTAAGACAAATTAATTTGGTGAATGGAATTTGGCACTACGTACATACATATATGCTTGACTCTTCATTTTTACCACGAAAATTTTGTAAAATCTCACGCATGCTACACGTTTATTAAATATTCATAAGTTTACTTGGCATTTGAAGCGCAGAAACGGAAAATAATTTTAATTTTTATACGCTGAACAGGTTATTTTAGGTTAGCTATGAATTTTGTAATACTCACAAGAAAAGGAGGGGAACCCTACAAATATGCAAAAATAAATAATCAGCGCGACGAGCTGCGTTTATGTAAACATGTATAAGCCAACTAGTCCCTCATCGGACCTCTATAGCTTTTGTAGAAAAAACCTTTTTATTAACCAATTTATCTTCACGAAATTTGGCGTACATTCTTTTCCAAGCCAACGCTACAATTTTCCAATAAATTACTCAGATCCGTCATCCTAATCAAATTCTTTAAGAAAAGGTTTATATTTGTGTGGGGTATTCTAGCTTCGGTGTAAGCGAAGTGAACTTCTTTGTATTTTTTTTCCAATTTTAGAAACACATATACAAATATTTATATAGACTTTTCATTAGAGAAAGTATTGTGAATGGAATTTACTTTGGTACATTAATACTGGTATTCTCAGATTATTTCATTACTATTTGTTCTTAAATCAGCTCAATAGTTTCTGATATCGCTCTTAATTTTCGCAAAGAAAATTGAATTTGTGGTTTGATTTCCCCCGTCTAGTAAACGCTTCATTTGTCAAGATTCCAATTAAGAAAGACTCAACTAAGAAGACTTTAGCACCGCATGTTATAATTAAAAAAAAATTGGCATTACGGTTTATTTTGCTTATTTGTAATTGCACTTTACTAAAAATTGATTTCGAAAATTTCCTTATCCTAATTTGCTGGCCGCTTTGATTAATGTTTTTCTTTTACCTCGAATTTTCCTCTCCCTAAAAAGTGATATCAATAACCTGCAGGATGCCGTAACACCAGCAACAAATCAGTTAATTGATTTAAGCATTGAGTCACAAGATATCAACAATGCAGTTAACTTCAACAACAACAACAGTTTGTTAAATACAACAACCGCAACACTAGTCACTGCAGATAGTCACGATAATAAAGGTTTGCCAATGAAATAATTATATAAATCAGATTTACAACAACAAAAATTTGGGGTATATATCTTTAATTCGTATTTTCMCCGATTTCAGATATTTCACTTCTGTGAGTCTGAGCGTGCTAGCAGCCTGCAATTATTGGACGCGCAAACTAAAAACTGCAACAAAGATATAATGCTGTACAACTATGAGAATTAGGAGARAAAAATCTATTGATTGTGGCGCGTTAGCGTTTATTGAAGTTTTGTGTGTATGTGCGACAATTTATGGTTACTTGACATTTAAGGCGTAATTAATACGAGTTTAACTAATTTAAAATTATATATATATAATATAGAAGATGCAAAAAAAATGCTAAAGCCAAGTGCATATTAAGAAAATATTAGCAAAACAAACACTGCTTAAGCTCATTTGATATATATTTAAAAAATGTGAAGGAATGAGAAGCAAAAGCATGAAAAAAATAAAACCTTTAATTAGGATATAAATATTAAAACACAATAAATTATGATGAAAGGGAAAAGCATAAAAACTACGGCAATTGTTCCTCCCGTAACAAAAAAGAAAGCAAACACTAAGCATAGTTAGGAGTGAAGATATGAAGCATACATAATCCATTGCTTGAAAATACATACATACATATGTATATTGTTTATACTAAATCAAGCAAAACAGAAAAACGAGCAAGCTATATGAGATACGATTAACTGCATAGTACCGAAAAGCGAACACTTTCGAAAACAGCAACGCATTAAATTTATAAAATCATCAAATTATTATAAAAAAAAACGCATAATTTCTGCTCACCATTAAGCAAAAAATCAAAAACCCCTAAAAACGGCTATGAAAGCTTTAAAGTTTTCATAAAATAATGGTAAATTTCCATATTGCGCAAGTTCAAGCAGACTTAAAAAAAAAACCTATGCAATACAGTCCATTTAGCTTACATGCATATTCAACCATATAATGGAAGAGATATATTAAGCAAGAGCGTAAAGTAACTATTTCAGGTAACTAAGGGAGCATTGACATRATGCAGAAGAGTATATAAATTAAATTTACCCAATATATTTGCAAATATATTATACCAAATTTAAAGCAATCTTGTATGCACGGGCCGACGCTCGTTCGAGCTACAGTGCTACATACGCTTTATATACTGTCTGTAGACTATGGTTCATGAGAGTGGACTTCTGCGTGAAGCAAAAGCAGTCAACAAACGCATATTTGTATTGGGCTTTACAGTAAAACTTGGATATGTATTTTCCGTCTTATTTTAGTACTTTTTTATATTTATTTCATACATACCCAGTATGCTGCAAGTGTGTTTGCCTGTGTCACGACAATATTTCTTATTTGCTATATGCTAAGAAATGTGCTAATTTTTATCGGTAATTTTGCACTTGATATTATTGGTTTGAGCCTAGGGCTAAAAATATGCATCTATATTTCTTTCTTTAATGATATATAGGTTAAATTTATCTTTTATCTAGCAAATGCTTTACACCCCGGATCAAATTGTTGGGGGTTTAGCTGCTTTCCTCGATTCGCTCATTCTATTTTAAACTAATTCATGTTYTCAAAAAGGCTAAGCGCATTAAAGTTGCATCACTTTAAAGTAACGGTATTAATTCTAATTAAATAATCAATTGATTAAAATTCCCTCCTCTTAAATGAGCATAATTTAGTATGGTAAAAGAAAATAGTAGATTTTTAATGTTAGAATTTGCTAAATTGGCTTGTACCTTAGGCACCAGACACGCAAGCAGGCAACACTTGGCAGTTATATAGTAAGWAGCCAGTTTGGGCAGCCAGTTAATTATGCAAAGAATTGGTGGCTAGACAAGCTATTTAACTGAAAAGTAAAGTGGTGGACGCGCTTTAAAATATTATGAATCAAAAGAAAGCGAAAGCGAAGTAAAGTAATGTATATCAGCAATTTAGTGTGCGAGTTAGATTATATATATATATATATATTTATGTGTAGTTAATGTATTTTCCGATTTTTGATGCATATATATATTTTTTTAATTTTTATGTTATCTAAATTTACATTTACATATACATATATTTGCAAAGTTTATACTTAAAAATTAGAAGAGAAAAATAATCAAACAAAATGTTTTAATTTGTTAATATAACTTATTTATATATACGCATTGTAATAGCTGATAAAACATTAAAAAATAATTTTTTCATATAATAACTTCGAGCATATAAAGCTTATTTAAAAGAAAGCAGAAAACGCATGGACTGAAATTATGGTGGTCGTTTCACGATTAAAGTTAAAAATATTTAAATTTTGTATTATTTCACAATTTCAAGCTTAAAAGTCAACCACGCATTATGATATATATGACATATTCGAACTTTAGCGAATATATGTATTTATACATCTGTACGTCGTTAATGCGCAACACGAATAGCGTTTTTTTGACATCGCTGGTGCATCGCTGAGCGTTTGCACATTTACATTTGACGATTGAAGAGCCTATTGAGTAGTTAGTCAAGCGCCAGGTATGCCCTAAATAAATGCATGTATTGAATTTTATGTTCACCGCTAAATATATATTTTTAAGTCTGTAATCGGAAACTAAAMAACTTATGCAAAATAATTTAAATTATTATTAAATTAAGTAAAAGAGCAACACCAAAATTTAAATTAAATTAATATTTTAAATTGCAACCTTTTGTTTTTTTTTTGTAACATACAGAGTATTTCGTTCTAAAAATTGTTATTGTAATCCCGTTAAATGCCTTCGATTGTTTAAAACTTGCGTAGCGCTGTGCTTTCCACTTTACGAATATGATATTAACAAAAAAATTTTATGAAAATTAACTGCAAATCACCTGCAATAACGCTGCTGTTACAATTACTATTATTTGCATATCAGCATACAAGCATCTGCACCAAAATGTRGTGTGTAACTAATAAAAGAAAGCTTATTTAAAATATATGAAACACGAAAACATGTATGGAACTGCAAAGATGCGGATGCATGGCACTTGGGCATGCAAAGTAAAATATTTGRAAATGAGTGCGCTTAATGTGTTTATTTATACGTCTACACCTTGTCTGTTTGCATCGTATGTATAATTTAAAGCGATTACTAAAATATACAACATATATTTTATAACTAAAAAATACACACACCAACATTGCCTAAGTTTCAGCTTCATAACTAAATCGAGTGATTAATATTGAGCTAATACAAACAAAAAAGTAATTAAAACCRTCATGGGTGCACCGTATAAATGCATAGTGCTGCATGTATCTAAACTTATTTAACTGTAATTCCCAATTAAAAAGGTCTATCTATCGTTATCGTTACATTAAAATAATTATTAATAATATAAAAATTTATTAAATTATAAATCGATGTAACTAACGTACGAAACAAGTAATCATGCAAACTGAAAAAGCGATGCCGAAAATAAATTATAAAAATTGACTTGAAGCAACACAGAAAGGAAAATTTAATAAAGACAAGAAGAAGAAAATAAATGTAAAACATGTTTTATTTAACGAGAGGTAAGGATAATTAAGGTGTGAATAGGGTTAATCCGTGTAAAACAAACTCAATAATTGATTTTTTTTATATGCTGAAACAGTTAAAATCTGTTTTTAAAAACCAATTTTACAATTARAATATGACATTTGAGAAATATCATATGAAATTTTTTATTAACTGCGGTAAAAGCAATTACTCTTGCTGTTTCCCTCACAACTCCATCATGAATAATCTGAAGTCAAAATAGTATTGTTTGATAATAACCACTTTGTTCAGGTAATTCAAACAAATAAGAATATACTATAAATACTGAATAACAACCAATTGTTAACAAATTCAATTTTTATTTTAATATTACTTTTTGGAACTGAAGGTAACTATATTTACACATTAACCTTGGGTTAAACTAAACAGTCGTTCTTTCCATGCTAATATTAATTTTAATATGGTTAGTGTTTCTTTTAACAGACATTCTTCACACTAAAGCCGATTAATATGTAACTGATCTTGCACATTTTTCTTATTCAGTATTTCCAATTCTAATAATCGGAGCCGCTGCATTTCTTTTCGATGTAGCTCTTTTTTCTTGAACTCTTCCTTTTGCAGACGGAGTTTTTCAACTTTCAAACGAAACTTTTTTCGATTGATACGTTCCGATTCTTTTATATGTGTATTGATTTGTTCTAACTTTTCTTTAATTTCTTTATACAATTTAGCTTGAATTTGGAGTTGTTTTGTTAACAACGTTTCCATCTGTGTGGTAGCGAATTGTGTCGTTGACGTAGATTGAAAGGGATTATCTCTACCTTGTTTCCTTTCAATGTTTACTATAGGGTATTCATCCTCCTCAAGACACAATTGCTCGATAGGCTTTTTAATMGGCTCATCATCTTCTGGAAAAACCAATGTACTGTCGGATGAGTGCTCACTTGTGACACTTTGCAAATCTATTGAGGAYTCTTCTTTTTCCAGATTTTCTCTGCCGTGTTTCTTTTTCTTCAAATTATCCTTAGTTGAATGGTGGTTTTGATCGTGCTCTTTTTTAACTTCATCGTTCTCATCATCTTCTAAACAAACTAATCCTTTATTCAGGTGTAATAAAAATACCTCCGTGTGCCTTTTCTTCAGATGTGTGATAAGACCAGAAGTGCAACAACCTTTGCGTGAGAAATTTCTTTTACATATTCGGCAACGAGCCTTTTCGTTGCTGTCTGCATCGAAAAAATTCCAAACAAAGCTGGATTTTCTACCTGAGCGCGATTTTGACATTTAAATTTAAYTTTGTAAATTATTTCAGAAATAAACAATATTTGGAAGTTGAAATGTAAAAGGAATACAAAAAAATACTTGGCGTTGCCTGACT
>NW_017536986.1:47593-54279 GCF_001853355.1 Bactrocera latifrons | reverse complement strand
AATTTCTAAAAACATACAAAAAATTAAGAAATAAATGTAGTTAGGAACAGCATACAGAGAACGTTTATTACAAAGAAGGTCCAACTATGGACAAGCGTGTAAACTGTCATAATAAACGTTCTCTGCAGCGTATAAATACAAAAAGTGGCATTTTAAATAGGGAACTTTATTAAGTACAATCTGGCAATCAGTGAGCTTTTCAGCGAGCTTTTACCTTTGGAAACCTTTTGGACGTTGGGGATTTGGGTTGTTGATTGATTCTGCTCCAACTATAGTCACAGTAAATTTTTAAAATTCGTTGCGTGTGGATGCGATTGTTCGCTCTCTGTGATACCATAAAATAACCGAAAATCCCGTTCAACACCTACTCATCTACGCCTAATTGTAGTATCTATTGCGACCAAAAAATCAAAGATAGTCACAAAAACTCCAACAGCTAATTGAATAACTCATTTCAAGCGCCTGACGTTAACAAGTTTGCTACTTTAAGCAAATTTACYAAATATAAAAGGAGTAATCTTAAACAAAAAACCCGTTTAAAGCCAAAATGTCTTCGAATCGTGCACCAAAGTCCGGTTTTGCTGCCGAGGCGCAACGCAAAGTAAGTACAATAAAAATTTAGGAAGGGAACAAACAAATTACAGTTCATAACAAGCGTGTAGCAAGGARCCCCAACATTTTTCTTATGCCAAAATAAAGCCKTAAATGTGCACATATTCTATGCTTGCTTAGGGAAAACTTTAATACATTATCGTAAGGAAAACATATTTATGTATTTCTGAACAAAAGCGCGGCAAACTTTGACTGCCAATGGCATGCGTTTGGCTTCACACGAAGATGCATTGGACGACCTTCAAAATTTCCGTACGTAAATGCAGTGAGACCTGGATAATTTGGAAAATAAAATTCAAACAATTATTAAGCAGGATATATTTCTCCTTTCACTCTATTTACAATTGAGTACATATATGTACGTACTTCGAGTACATATACAAATTTAGTTAGTAAATACAAATATGCATATTGCATCCAGTACGGCTGTGATCAAAATTTTAAGTGATATCTTTATTTAAAGATAATTTAAAAAAAGTAAAAAGGAAATTTGAGGGGTATGAATGTTGTTTTTTATATAAACTTGAAATTTATGAATGGACGTACAGTTATTTGTAAATTGTTTTTGTTTACTAATATTATTTTAATTTTTGAAGGTTATTCTTTCAAATCCTAGCGTTAATAATTTTCAATGGAAATGAATTTCCCTAATTCTTTATCTTTTTTATACAGAAAAATAAGTTTAAGTCAATTTTTACATAATATAAAAACTTCCGTAAAGGCTCGTCTTCCGCCGATTAGCCCTAAAAAGTGTGGGGCACTTAATCGTATAATCCACATTTACGAATTAGGGTATAATGACACTCTAACAATTTAAATTGCACCAACTAAAGCGATGAAGTGGAAACGGTATTATATAACTAGAAGCATCGCGTGCTTTATATGCAAGTAAACACTAGCTTGGTTGGCATGTGCACTTTTCTAAATATACATACATATTTATATGGAAGCCGCGTATGCTGCAATAAGGGAACTGGTTTCGTATCTTATATGTACATATGTCCTCCATTCAAAAGTTTAGTTACATACATACACATCAGATTATTGCATGCTTCAATTTGTGTTTTTGCACGACTGCTGAAAAAAGGTCCAAGCCAGAAATTGGGGAGATCTTCGCTTTACCGTTGTAAGCATGCATTTGTTATTGGGTCTGCATACGTTTTGGATGAAATAGATATTACATCCAAGCATTATATTACTTGTGTAACATATATACTTATATCTACATAAGCAGGCACAAATGTGGCGGGAACCATGYTTGCGCTTTGGAAGCAGCTGTTTAAACTACGAATGGTTCCATGATGTCATCGCATTGTTTTGTGTATTACTCATGTCCCTTCTCAGACTTATACACTTGAAGATAATATACCTACATATTTGCAAACGTACATATATATAATGCCTAAATTTCTAATGAYTTACTTACTTGTGCTTTTTATCATTTCTGATACATCACTTTCTAAAAGGTTTTCTAACTTACTACATAATATGATATTTAACTATATGGGCTTTCGGTCAACATGTAAATTTTTAAATTTCCAACGTTAAGCTTTCATTTCCATTTCAATAATATTTTCATTTTTACTATAGCCACAGAAAAACAGTTCTATATGGAAACAACGAATTGGGCAAGCAAAGCCAAACAAAACAGTTGAAAATAATTCGCTTTGCAACGTCTAGAATACAAGTTAGCGAAAGCTAAGCTTGTAAATAAATACCTGTAGTATGTAAAAGACATGATTTGTATATACCTAAATACATCTGTGTTAAATGCATTTGCATTTGTGTGCTTAGTTCTGTTTGTCCACACAAGCACTTTTATGGCAGTAATTCTTTCTTTCACTCCACTCCAAGCGTGTACACCCTTTGGACGAAAAATTTAATACCCGTACAATGTATATACATACATATTTATGTATGGATGTGTATACGTGTGGAAGTGTGTTCTATTTACACAAGCAATGTTCATATGTACGCAAATTTAAGTTCAGTACGGCATGGACGGGAAGGTATGGTGTCGGTAAAACTACGCTGACGATCATTAAGATCATACATACATATATGTAGATATACATGTGTGTACATRTGTGTGCAGTCATATTTGTATTCGTGCCGTTCCTATCTCTCTCCGTTTGTTTCGTTGAATGCCTGGTCAGCTGCCTCCACTGTCTGCTCCACGCTGAGCTGGGTGATGGAATTTACACTCGGCTGTTACGTGTTTGTTATTTAATTTTTATCAACAATTTACTTTTCAAAGTACAAAATATGAATACGAAAGGGAACACATACACACGTAATTGCAAATGTATAAATGATAACCATTCTGAGAAATGAATTGTCTCAAAATTATCGGAACACTAGCCCTTTTCGGTATGATACTAGTCGATTTGGATGACAATATTGACTTTCGTACTTTAGAACTCTAAAGTAACTATGCGTTTTTATTTTTATACCCTGAAAAAGTTATATTACGTTTTGCTCGAAGTTTATAACACCCGGAAGGAAATCTCAGAGACGATATAAAGTAAATATATAGTATATAGAAATACTCASTCTGACAAGCTGAGTCGATTTAGTCACATCCGCGTATATTCATAAAGTTGTTCCTTACTTTTTGAGATATCGATCTGAAACTTTACACACGTCCTTCCCCCCAAGAACTGTTTATTTTTACTTCTTTTATATTAATAAATTAAGTCCATTACTCTTACACTTTATAAGTGTCCGCTTCTGAACAGCTGGGCTTAACACTTCTCAATTCTACCATCGGGATTTCAAGCAAGCAAAGATTGAAAATTTATGAGGTAATGGAACCACTTCAAGTATGTGCACAAAATCTAATAAAGGGGAAATATCCAATTTGGCTTGAGTATTATGATGACTGTAGCACTCATGCGATATCATTTGTACTTAAATGTTAAGAATAATAATTTTAATGAAAAAAACATTTGAAAATTATTATGAAGGGGAAATTGTTAATGGTTGTCATAAAAATGGGGAAGCTTAGAAAAAAGTATACATAAATGATGTAGCTGCTGATAAAACAAATATGACTGTTTTTTGGCCAGCACTTCATATTATCCTATAAATTTTTTAAAAATTTGAAATTTTCAAATAATTCAGACTTTCAATTGTTGTAGATTATTCAATGACCTAAGTGAATATTGYTTTGACTTTTCATTTAAAAAAAATATTGATTTAAGGGATTTAAATCAAAATTACGTAAATTTTAAATGTTGTTCAAAAATATGTGCTTAACAACCTTTAGTGAATCAGTAAAAGTCTTTTAACATAGTTACAATAGCAAATTAAAGTTTTTAAATTTTGCAATTTTTTGCAAAAAAAAAAACCTATTTTGCAAAAATACATTTTGCCCTCATATACAAATGCAAGTTTTTGCAAAAAAAAATTATTTTGCAAAAATAAATTTTGCCTTAATATACAAATGCAAATAGTTATGTATATACTCATAAACACACAAAACTAAAGCTCAATCAAGCTGCTAAGTAAGCAGCCAAGTGACCAATCAAAACATTTCACAATATTTCACCTACTTTTCTCGCCTTCCATGCTGACCGATATACGGGTAAGTGTGAGTATTAATARCAGACACAAAAATCCGAAAATAAAGACCGCTACATACAATCTATAGAGCGTTTTAAAAAGGCGATGACAATATGACTCGCATTCAAGTTGTGTGCACAATAATGAAATGTAGATCTGCATTGCATAACCAACTGTTAATAATCACCAGATTCACCAAAAAAATCAACACTTGACAAACACGTAGAAGAGATGAAAAAACCGTCAAACAATTGAAAATAAATAAATAAATATGTACACACACTTAGGCATGCATGAGTGTACGTAAAACCGGATCAAACTTAGCGTGTCGCAAACAAAATTTTAGCCGGCTCTAGGTTACTTGAACATCGTAAAAACAGCACATTTTATAAGGGGATTGAATAGTGAAGTGCCGGCGCCAAAAAAGGCAATAAGTGAATATTTCAAATTTTGGCCGTTTATTGTAGATATGCACATATATTTTTGTGTGCATGTTTGAAATATATATATATGTATGTATGTATGTACATATATTTGTTGTATATACAAATGTACATATTTATGTTTGCTTTTGAGCTATATCCGTATCCTCATTGCTAATATTGACAGACGCTGCTAAATAATTATTAAGTGTGCGCGCATGCGCCCTCTAAGACTACATTTTCTCACATGGCTGTATCTCTATCTGCATTTATCTCATACATATACAAAATAAAAATACATGGGTATGCACACATGTGACAATTCATCCGTTTGCGTAAAAACACCGAATTCTTCATTGTTAATCAAACGATAACTTCTGAATCACCATTATAACGATGACATCAACATAAATTCGCGATATTTAGATACCAAATTTTTATGCGACTCCAACGCCAACACAATGATATTTATCATATTTGTACATTGACTAAAGGTTTCGTTTTCTTATTGTTGACTATCTACTTCCTGCTTTCTTGGCACTAGCTGGAGACGATTTTTTGTTCGAAAGTAACAAATTACTCTTGCAGATGACTAAAAAATTGTTGGCTTTATGTGTTTTATGCATGTGCGAAAAAGAAACTAATTAGGCAATTCCAAAACCCAATGAATTTGTCGATGTGCCGAAAAAACATAATTTATTAAACTAAAATTTTCAGAAATTTCAAGCGAGCGTGAGTTAATCATCGATTATGCCGTGAAATTTCACTAAATAATTATTGGTTTTGTGCGCTTAGCTTGTGTTTGACTTGTTTATTTCTATAATAATAAGTTAAGTAGAAAAATTGCTTTCGGCTTCGGCAGTTAATTCTAAAGATTTTCTTCCAACAACAATTTCCATATAAGAGCATAATTTATTATTAAATTGCCATTTTGTGTATATTTGGCACAGAGACAATTATAAAGCAGAAAAAGTTCCGCTCAGAATTCACAAGACACCACATTACAATGGAATATCAGCACAGCAGCGTGAAAACGTATTCGTTAAAGATGATTATCACCMCGAAAAATAGCAAAGCAATGTGCCCAAGGGTCATTTAAATTCCTGCTTTTGTTTTTGTTTTATTTAAAGATTAAAAGTTTTTTTTTTCTAATTCTTCTGTTGATTGTGTAGCCTTTGACTTTTTTATGGGCTACCTGTAGTCTAGATGGGGTGGCCATACCTGTGTTTTCATACAAACAAACACGGGTACATACATACATATGTATGTTGCTTGCAAAAAATAATTGTATACAGATGACGCAGCTTAAATATGTATAATTCGAAATTAATGCTTAATTTGTACAGCAGCGTGAAATAGAGTTTTACTCCCAATTCTTGTTAGAAGGCAGGCGCTGTGGTCAACAAAGTACACTGAAGTACTTTGAAAGCATATTCGTATTTAGGTACGAATGTGTGAACATATTATATTCATATACGTACATATGTGTATCATGTGTTTGTTTCTATATCGTTTTATAACATTTGTTACTGGGTAAGAAAACATGAATTAAACACATGTTCGGTATACTTAAAAAATTAAGGAATAAAATCAAAACAGAAGTCGGAAATATACGCCGCTTAAAAAACTAAACATCATTGGGTATAATATAATGAAATTACACCTTACAGGCATATTGATGTTAAATTCTTAATTGATGTCTCAAGAATTGTGCTAGTTCTTTGGAATATTTTTTAAATTTATTTTTGTATGCATCCAGATTTGTTGATACTCAAAATTTCTAGAAAAATTCTAAGAAAAATATTTTTTTTATTTATGAGTCCAATTTTGAAATAAAAAATATTTTCCCAATTTTTATTCCAGTTTTGGAAGTTTTAACTTCCAGGTTTTTGGTATTACAAATTAAATTTTCAAATTGTACCGAAATCGGTATTGAAAATTTATGTAGTAAAACAAGATGGTTTGGAATGAAATACTGAAATTTTAAAATTTTCTTTAAACAGAATTAAAATTAAAAAATATTTTTTTTTTAATTGGAGTAACAAATTAAAAACATTCTTCTTCTTCTTGATTGGCGTAGTCACCGCT
>NW_017536986.1:42232-46893 GCF_001853355.1 Bactrocera latifrons | reverse complement strand
TAGACAAAATTTTTTTATTTTATTTTCAAATCGGATTTCGGTAAATTTTTATTCAGGGATAACACATTTTAAAACCATTTTTAATTAAGATTTTCGATATTACAAAATAAATATAAAACTTAATTCAATTGTTAAGCCAATTATTTTTGAATGCATATAACGTTGCAGTATGCACCCAGTACACGGTTAACACACGTGGGCCTCCAACACAAAATAAATTTGCATTCCAATCCAAGTTAGCAGGTGATCAGATATTCCTTATAATCTCAGGGATGAAACTACTCCCTAAGAACCTAAGAACCTAATGTGGCTAGGTACGGCTCAAACCCTAATAACCTATTGCTTTCTCCTTTTTTTGTTTTGTGAAACCGTTTTACAAAATTGTGATATCTAAAATATATTCACCCCTCAAAAACGGAAGATGTAGACATCTTTCAAAGTCATTCTGAACTCAAGGTTGGGTTTCTTTCCATTCATAGACTGTTACTGTACATTGCCACACATTGATGCTTGCAAACATTGCATATCTAAGTGAGTACGTGAAAACTTTTTACAGCAATCAGTCTCGCCTTGACCATGATTTCATACAAAATACATCAAACGGCCGCAAAAACTCGGCTAGAATGCTAAATGCTGGAAATGGAAAAATATGTGAAAACAAATTTGATATTTGTGCTTACAAAGCACTTGTGTGTATACAAATGCACAGGCATGTACGTGTGTATGTATATACAGCGGCTTATAAACAAACGCCACCCCTCAACAAAGCAAAATCTTTAATCTATGTGCGAATAATATAGTATATGTATGAACTATATAATGAAGCTATTTACTACTTTGAAGATGAGTCATTTTTAGAATATGTTCATTTATGTATGTATGTACTTGTTGGCTGCTATGTTTGCACATGCCCATACGAGGCGTGTTTGGTTTTATTTTTGTTAAGCGTCCCGTACATGTATGGCTTTAAAATGAGGCATTAACGTAATTGTGCTGACATTTTAATTTTTTATTACAGTTGCTTAAACAATAATAAAAATGTATATTTACTAGCTTCTATGGTAATGAAAGTGACCAGGCTGTCAAGGTGCTAATTATTTATTGCATATGTATTATATATGTACATATGTGTTTCAGAGATACAAAATCTTTTTCTGGCAGTAGTATATCTGTGTGCTATAAATAAGTTGAATCGGGTCAATACTTTCCTTAGCCCCCATATTTGTATCTAATATAAAGATTTTCCAACTTCCGGTTGACTTTATATCGCATATATCGGCCAATATGTGAGCGTGGTTTTCTCATAATGGTGAATATTTGTGGTTAGAATGAATAATATTTTAATTTTGCAATTGAAAATTATTGCTTGCGACAAAATTGCTTTCCTCGAGTAGTGTCAAATTGTTTACAATGCCTTCCTCGTTTTTATGGCTTCAATATTTAATAGAATTTTATATTCGTTATCGATTTGGATGAGTGTCGTATGAACGAAAAAACATGCTATTTATAAAAGTGCCCGCCATGTTGTAAGATTGATGATTTCAGGTGGACAAGTTTAAAATACACCCATTATTCAAATGACATTATRTACTCGACTTACATTATATGTAATTGATAGTAATTTTATATRATTTCTAATCTCTTGATAAAACAACGTTTTGGACATACCCAGATCCAGAGATAATTTTTAGCTGGCATTTGTAAATGCCAAATCTCTAAATTTCTTTAGTCTTTATTTTACCGCTACACATTCACCTGCTTCACAGTAGRCGCTGGCGGTCGCAAGAGCCACACACATTCGTATATTGTGTATATGTATGTACATATCTTTGTATGTTTCTGTATCCACGAATAATTTTATCTCTTGGAATGGGAAATTGGAAAACTATCGAAAACTTTACTACGTAGGCGATCCACTTCACAATACCAGTTTTTCTATTAAAAAAACAACTATCTACATAACCGTTTTTGCTTTTGTGCTTTGAATGAGCGTCTGTTTGTGTGTCACTTTCCCAACTTGTTTGAAGCCAAAGCACAGGTATTGAATAAAACACTTCATATTTACTTCCATATGTAGGTTTACGACACATTTGACCACACTGCATGTGTTCAATAGATGTTTTGTGCGTTTCCTCGAAGTTTGGAAATGACTCACCAATAATGTTCACTGTTTCTATGTCATTTGGAACTCGTACATAGTACCTAGTATGTTTGTACGAATGCTTCATACCGATGTTTCTTTCACCGCAATATTATTAAATTATAATTTCTAGGCTTCCGTCGACCGTCAACAGTTGTAAATGAATCTTGCTTGCTTCCTTGAAAATGAAGTGGAAATTTAACTTGAGCATGGTCCTTAGTTCGGAAATTGATTTTATTTTACCGTATTTTTTGTTCCCAAACAGTTGTAAAGTGTTCATTCTTATTAATTATTGCAATCTGCGTCCATTTTCCACTAGTTAAGCAGCAATCCCGAAATGAGCAGTATCGTCTTATTTTCTACCACCACATTTCTGTGAACCTCATGCCCATTTTATGACATATAAGGTACACGCATATAAATTAAAAGTGACGTACTATATATCGCCAACACCCACTGACAAATGTTGCCATTGTCGTTAGATTCCGCTATGAGGTGTACGACCGTAGGCACGAGTGTTCTACACTACTCGTAGGCACTTAATTAGGCCGGTCTGCGACATCAGTGAGGGTCTATGTGCGCACATAATTATATATATTCTTATGTATGTATGTAAAAACATGCTTGTTTGGAAAATATGTTTATATGCTTGAAGTGCGGCGCGGTTATTTTCCACTTCGAAAGCACACCTCTTGTTTATCTACTTAATTTGTAAGCCGACTTTGATTGTCTGTTTTCACGCTCAAAACATACTATATATAATAAGTATGCCTACATTTGCCTTTGCTGCACAAACCCACATCTGTACAAAGTATGTATGGTTGAAGGAATGTTACTATAAAGTTACATGCCGCATTCCACTTTCAAACGTTCTGCTAGCGCGTGCTTCCTACATTTGTGGGCATACCACTTTCATTCACATAAAAGTTCTACTCAGCCCAACGGCTTTAATTGGCTGCGTGCGTTTATTAGTCGCTAACGCGTGTTACTATTGCATTTCCTTCTTCCAAAACGGAAAAAAATGTTCTCAATTGAAGACAGAGCAGACATGTAATTGTGTTTCATATCATATAGAGGTATTAGTTTGATTGGGGCAGTCGCCACTCCATCTTTGGCAAGTGACCAACAAACCCTCTATTGATTCAAAAATACGGATTTGACGGATATACATACATATTTGTATGTATGCTCGTGTATGCATGAACACATGTTGGGTGTCTAGCAGTCAATGACTGATAAATTTGGGCTACCTGTTGATTTACAACAGAATTGTGTGGTTAAAATTGGGTGAATATTTACATATTTAACAAAAGGGTGACCAACGCGATTTATTAAATACTGTTTTTAGACAGCTCTGACTTTCTATGACTTTTTTGTTTAATGATAAGTTTGCAGCTTAGGCTTTTACATTTTCTTCCAAAAGCGCAAATATTACCAAATATTTAGCTATAAAAAAAAAAATTTCTTTTCAACGGCGCAGACTTTCTTTTCATTATTAAAACTTATTAGAAACAAATATTAAAYAAAATTTATTTAAAGGTTATAGAATTATTTTTCGAAGCTGAAGAGCTGCGCTGAAGCTTTAATACTCTTCATAAGTGCATTTTTTATAGCATAGAAATGTATAAAAAAAAAGTTTATTGCAGCATTTGATACCGCTCATTCAGTTTGTGTGGCAGCTATTTGCTATAGTGAGCCGATCTGAACAATTTCTTTCGATACTACATTATTTCTATGAACAATAACTCACACCAAATTTCGTGAAGATACGTTGTCAAATATGAAAGTTTTCCATACAAGAACTTKATTCCGATCGTTCAGTTTGTATGACAGCTATATGTTATAGTGGTCTAATTTCGGCAGTTCCGGCAAATGAAGAGAAAATGACATTTGCAAAATTTCAAAAGAATATCTTAAAATCTGAGGGACTAGTTCGTATATATACAGACAGACGGACGGACAGACAGACAGACGGACATGGATAAATCGACTCAGCTCAACATACTGATCATTTATATATATACTTTAAAGGGTCTAGGACGCTTCCTTCTGGTTGTTACAAACTGCGTGACAAACTTAATATACCCTGTTCAGGGTACAAAAATCATACAAGCACTTGATTTTGATCTCGTTACTATTAATTATAGATCGTTTTTCAAAAAATTTAAGCGAAGTATTTCTAAAATTTTGATTAATAAATAAATGCTTTGATTTAAAATTTATTTGTTCACCTCCAATTTTATAAAAAAAAGTCTCAACGCGATAAAAAAATAGCTACATTCATTGTGTAAATCTTTTGTTGGAACTTCAGTAACCGTTGCTACTATATGGTGCATACATATTTATATGTATATACATATGTATATGTATGAAAATATATTTGATTATGCAAGTAAATTATGTAATTCCTAATCGCAACTCAAGCTTAAAGTTTTCCTTGAAATGTTTTCCCTCAAATGTTGTGGGAAAGAATATTTCAACATTAATAGCTTGATAAAGAATTAAATTTTTTTAATACATT
>NW_017536986.1:0-42192 GCF_001853355.1 Bactrocera latifrons | reverse complement strand
ACCATCTGATTAAATTTGATCCAAATTAGTGCATTAAAAAAATTTAGTGTTATGTTTCCAATTGTTGTCAATCCAGATCAATTTTGATCTTTAACTGTATGTATATATAATAATTCCAGCAAAACATATATGCGAAATATACATACATACACACATACCTAATATAACATATATGGTGTTTATCAACGCCAATATGTATGTATGTATGTATGTATGTAGTACATACCAACGTATAAGTTGTCATAATTTACCGAGTGAGGCGAAACTTGCGTAATCGATTTTATTTATTTCAATTTTTATACGAGCCTCAGTACACACACACACTTGTAGAGAATAACAATATTCGTAATAACAGCACTGTGACCTCATTAATTTAACGTTTTTGTTGCAGTTGCCATTTATAAATTGCTTATTTGTTATATTGTACAAACATTATATTTTTGATATTCATGCATACACACATACAGAGAGTATGTAGATATAAATAATCATGATTCATATGCCAATTTAATTTCTAAACAACATTTTATTAACTGCCAAAATACTTCTGTTTGTCATCTACCGTCATCCGCATAATTTCTTCTAGCATACTAAATTTACACTGTTTTCATTACCATTTTGAAATAACGGCTTAATTTGCATATTCTCTATAACGAAAACTATTTGCAGCAAGAARAAGACAAGTAATTTCTTGCTGCATAAATAAATTAAAATTGATTATAAAACTGTCAGCTAAAGGCGTCAGTTATTGTGGCCATCGAGTATATATTGTGCCCACCAACAGACAGTGAAAAGACAGACAGACAGTCAGGCAGTTTTGCGAACCGATACTGACGTGAAAGACACACATACTATCAGTGTGTGAATAAAAAATTCTGTGTGTTTGGAAATGTTATATATGTGAATATATATACTATATATACATATATTTTTCCGTTTGAAACATTAATTGTAGTAGTATGTCAATCAGAGGCAAGAGTTATTGTTTGCCGTACATCGACATTTGCTAAAGCGATTCCATTCACGCAATTTCCACTGCCTGTTTTACTCATACTTACACATATATTAAATGTTTATATGTGTGTGTATATGGTTTCATATTTACCGCTCCTACTTGAACTTGCACATTCCGAGCTTGGCTTGGCTCAGGCACTAATCATCTTTCCTTGTCGACATTAATTATGCAGAAGCAAATTCTAAAGCTCAGCCACAACTCAAGCTTACGCAAAAATCGTTGAGTAATAATAGAGTGTTTTTTCCCTAAACTCTTCGTTTTGGATTGTTTTTTGCATGGGCAAATTTGAAACCTATCTTTATTTGTGTGCTTCTGACTTTTTTTGTATTTGATTGCATAATTGTTAAAATGCTAAATAGAAWAAAATTTCAAAATTACTATTTAGCCAAGCTCGATTTCCTACTTATGGCGTGRATATTCAACAAAGCAGAAGCTTCTTCAAGTTTTTGAAGGGTTAATTATTAGTTTTTACATGGAGTCATATAAAGTCCAAGCATGGTTTAATATATCTTTGGTGTCTTGTCTAAAAGCAACGTAATCTGAAGAATAAAAAGAGTTCACTCCTTTACAAAACCAGCCGGATAATGTATATTCCAGAACTGGGAGGAAAATATTTCAAGTCCATCGGTAGTCCATCATGCTTATTCTTCGAGTGAAACATGATCATAAAATAAATAAGCAAAATTGTCGGTTTATAGCAGCTCCAAAGAGAACGCATTATCTCTCTAGCTATTTATATATACTATTTGTATATACCCTAAAAATTTTGTAATCAATGTCTCTCTTAACGTAACCTTSTGAAAATTTTATCTATTGAGAACTTGTTTTTGATAACAGTGATTTTATTTCAATGCACAGTGCTGTGCTACGCATACATAGTAAATTCTCGAATAGTTTCGGCATTGATAATGAATCTAGTAACTTGAGCCATTGTCTTCGTAGTCGAGAGTACACTTTCTTTTCGTTTTTTATTATCTTTTGGTAATAAATCTCCCTCGTATAGCCAGTAACCTCGTTCAGATATGAATGCTGATTAAAAAACATGTTTCGTTATTTACGTGTATTGATAACCTACGGAAAACAGACTCACCTAGAAACAACAAAGCCAACATACTTACGCGCACACCCTTCCATATAGTACATACATTCCAATACATATTAACATATAACTATGTAATATGTTAAAATAGGTAACTCAATCAAGTGCCGTACCGCTCCATTTAAAAAGTATTCTTGTTTTTGTTTTCTTACAATTAGCGATAACGCTTACTCAAATTAACTGCATGTACGAGTTTTTGTTTTTAACAATGAGATCATTCGCCCTAATAAAGCTTTCGGTTGGATGTGTGTGACTGACGTGATCGGGAATTGTTTGAGTGGTTTGTTTTAAGTATCGGTAATGAGAACCTGTTATTGGTAATTTTTATACCCTGAATATTGTATAATAAGTTTACCATGATATTATAYGTACATGATCAGCATGATGAGCTGAGTCTGGTAAGCCAAGTTGGTCAGTTTGTCATATCGATCTGAAATTTTGCAAATCCTTTTCACCAAAAAAAGCTGCTCATTCATCAGAATTACCGACATCGGTTCATTAAATTACCGATTAAACTCATGAGAAAGATYTTTTTTTAATAAATGGAATTGTGAAGGGTATTACAGCTTCGATGCCTTTAATATTAATTTAAATATTAAAACAGTAACATATTTTTAACAAAAATTTTATTTTCTTAGAATGTTGTGAAACCGCTTTTTATTTGGCCGAGCTTCTCCTCTCTTTTATTTTAATGTCTTAACATTATTTGAAATATCGATGCTCTTATTCGAAAAATCGAGATCATGTTCTAAGCGGTCTCTGAGTGGCTGATAGATTTATAGGAAGCAGTGCCGGGTTTTGTTGATGGAAAGATGAGATCGAAACACAGATTTGGCCAATTTGTATCCCATTTAAAGTTTCTTGAAATTTAACCCATAAAAACCAAAAAGCCTCTTTGGAATTTTCAGCAACATTTAAAAAATTATGCAGTTTGTTGGATATAATTAGTATTATTGTTGATGTAAAAAACGTCAAAAGCGATTTATCGAAGTGCTGAACAAATTAATTTATAGTAAAACCGAATAATCGATTTTGTCTCAATCGAATTGATTTTAGTTGAGTAGATGGTCTATTTGAATTTTTCATTGGCTTCTATTGATATATATTATACATACATATACATATAGTTGCATACACATGACTGTTCAAGTCCACCACTATATATGTTACGCTACTTGCAATGTCAGCATGTTTTACAAGCTTGATTATGTTGCGGTCGTTTACCATATACGGACTCGCTTTTTCTGAAAATAATACACAAATATAATTCTAAGTGTGTGCTTTTTCCAATACGGACTACCGAAAAAAGTGTAGTCGACACAAATATAATTCTATGTGTGTGCTTCTTCCAATACGGACTACCGAAAAAAGTGTAGTCGACACAAGTGATTTGAAAAAAAAAAAAAATAAAAATAAAAATGAAGAAACGCTAGAGTTCGCAAAGTATGAAAAAGCATAATTGGCTAAGCCGACACCATATTTAGCCAGCATACTAATATACATATGTACATGGATATTCATATATGTAAACTTACAACCTATTTGGAGCAGTTGTGATTCATTTTAGTCAGAAGAAAAGATTTCGATCGATCGAATGTAAATATATAATATACGCAACCGAGAGTACAAATTGTAGGGTATAGTTAAAAGGTAATAAAAATACTTAGATACTATATGCAGATGTGTATGCACTACCTTTCGGTGCGCCCCAATAAGTGTTATGCACAATGTTAGCGAAAATACAACGACAATCGCCAATCTTATCACATTGATAAGCGCAATTTCCAATGATAATGATACAAGAAAAAGCACGGAACAGATTCTCGGTACTTGCCATTTTTGTACACCAATTAATTGCGAAAATTCCTTTAAACTATTGTACTTGAGTGCACATACTAGTAATTTTCTTGCTTCACAAGTGATCGGCACATCGAATTCATAGGATCGTTTCTAACATTTAATTAGCGAAAAATGTATCAAAATAAGGTTAGATCGTGATTTCACTTGAGATCCAATTAATAGATAAATTTATTWATTTGCAATTTGTACAATTACCGTTAAACATGTACATGCACATATTTAACTGATATCAACACTAACTGTTTGAAACACTTTTCAGATTAACTCAAAATACAGCGAAGAGTTGGCTCAAGAATGTCTAGAATGGATCAAGATTGTTACCGGCGAACCGATCAACACAGCCGGTGATATGGATAACTTCTTCGAAGTGCTGAAGGATGGTGTTTTATTGTGCAAATTGGCCAACTCATTGCAACCGGGCTCGATCAAGAAAGTCAAYGAAAGCAAAATGGCCTTCAAGTGCATGGAGAATATTTCCGGTGAGTGATAAAAATTCATTTTATTAGTGTTGCCATTGTACATATGTATGTGTATCTCGTTATCCAGTGAAAACAATTTGCTAACCAGTTATGCGACCGCTAATTTCGTATAAATTTAATGTTCATACAAATTAATAAGAATATATTATAAAATTAAATGGATATCGAGTATTAGAGAAAGAATTAGGAATATTAAAGTTCTCCTAAAAAAGCAAAATTTAACTTAAATTCATGCTTCAAGAAAAAATAATTTTTGTCACAATAGTATTGATAAACAACCTGATGCCAACGCTATTTATATGTATATATATACTTATATCGTTGCCTGAAATGCATCTATTACTGTTACGTGTCTTCTATCTTATTCCATTGTATTCTCGTCTTACAGCTTTCCTGGCCTGTGCAAAAAACTTTGGCGTACCCACACAGGAGACCTTCCAGAGTGTCGATCTTTGGGAACGACAAAACTTGAACTCTGTAGTCATATGCCTGCAATCCTTGGGCCGTAAGGTAATAAAACWTTCTAATCATAACTAATCAAACAATCTAATCATAAACTTTTATCAAAATTATAAATTTTCATTTTGCACAGGCACACAACTACGGCAAGCCATCAATTGGTCCCAAAGAAGCCGATAAGAATGTGCGCAACTTCTCCGAAGAACAATTGCGTGCCGGTCAAAATGTCATCTCACTGCAGTACGGCTCAAACAAGGGTGCCAATCAGTCGGGCATCAACTTCGGCAACACTCGGCACATGTAAATGCTATTTCTGCTGCGCAGCAAATAGTATAGCGGGTATGCGCGTGCGGCCGGTTAAACTAATTCCATTGGTACTTACATGGATGAATGTGGGTGCACGCAGCGTTATACATATATTTAGCGGCATTTTAATATTTAARCATTCCATAAGTGTCCAAAATTATATTAGAATAGACGCAAAACCCCAAAAACAACAAATGTATTCAAAATTTTGCATTCCATGTATTTTTTAACTTTATAAACTTATATTGAACGTATTCTAAGCCTATCGTAAACAACAAAGAATTGTAAACTTTTTTATAAACAAAAACATTTGATTTTGTAACTTTAAACACTATACTTATATTTAATAATACACTCTTTTCTGATTTGTACTAAATCGGCACTTACAAATACAGCATAAAACGGGAAAATATTACATTGTACCAGAGGCGCGTTTGTGTGTATGTATGTATTTACGTAACATATAATTGTCTCGTTCGTGCCATTAAGCATTTATATTGAACATATTTATCCTCCTACATACATATATGTATAACAAAAGAAACTCTCTCTGCAAATCTTTTACACTAATGCATAAAAAAGATAAATATATTTTTCGAAAAAAAAAGTATTTACAATAAGAACTTTTTGGAAAACTTGTATACCTTTAAAGTGTAAATCGCAAGATAACAACCACTGTGTAAAAAATACTGTAACGAAAGTGTCTTCTCCCATTWAATTACCGTTAAACATAAATTAGAAAGTATTTATGAATCATATACAATAACACACAGACACAGTGATACGTATTAGTATACTGATTTGAACTGTTAATTCATGTTGAAATAAAATTTATTACAAATAGTTACTATAAAATGTTTTTAATTTAAGCAAAATATGCTGATCCCGTAAGTATTAAATGTATAGATGTGGAATATTGAATTAATGTTTAGCGATCGAATATTTGTTTCCTTACTTTTACACTCTTAAAAAGCTGTGCTTAGAACGAAAATATAGGAAGAATAGCTCAAAAAATACTTCATTGGAACAAGTTTTTTCTATTTATCTTTAATCGTAATGTCAACTTTATATGACGATATTTGTGTATTCAATGAAATGGAAGAATTATACCATACATTTTGGTCCTTAATGGGCCATATTTAGTTTGTCAAGAAGTTTGCAATGCACAGAGAGAAACGTGTCAGACCACGAGGAGATGAGTTGATTTAGCCATGTTGGTTTGTGTGCATATACTCCTTCTCCTTCTTTATTGGCGTAGACAACGCTTACATGGTTATAGCCGAGTTTTTAACAGCGAAGGCTGTGGTTTCCTTCTCATTGGCGGCATTTTTTTTTTTCGTGGCGGGTCCCAAACCCAGCGCGCAACCCTGCGGAGGGTTGATTCGAGCTCTTAATTCAACTCTCCTTCAAACTGATGCTCTTTTACTACTCAGAAAATACTTGGTCTAAGACCGGAAGTCGCTACCAAGGGAATGGCGCTCAGGGAACTTTCCTTACTTGCATGAACTTCTACACATGATTCCATCCTCCCTCCTAATCACTCAACTTATGTAATATCGATCTGAAATTTCACGCACGCCCTTTTGTCTCTAAGATCATTTGTCGGAGTTGACGATATTGGGCCACCATAGCATTTACAACTATACAATCTCCAAACAAATTGTTTAAACTGGATCACTAAACTATATATGTTTATACAAACTCGTTGTCTTTTACACAAGGTTTAACGATTAATTTTGCTTATAAAAGATAATTTACAAATTTACAACGGTGAATAATACAATCATACATTTTGTTACATTTTCCGTTTCCTTTTGGCAGTTTGCTTTWCTTCCCAATTTACCCACAAATTAATTAGAGAAAAATAAAGGCATGGCATCACTGAAATAATTTTGTCTTTGAGGTTACTTTTCCACTTTGTACACTTTCATAACACAGTGCTCTTCAAAATCGACAATTTTTAGATTAAATTAAATATGCCTTCCTATGAATTGGCAGTGGTTTTGAGACAAATGTCCAGAGTAAGTACTTCTGCATTAAAGTTTTTATACATGACAGCTTATTCACTTCTTATTTTCTTTGACGTTTAGCCGGAGATTGTTTCTGTATTGAAGCGCACGGCCGGAACACTTTTAGACAAAGGCTGCGTAATCAGGAAATTGGAGAATTTAGGTACAAGAGCGTTACCGCACAAAATCAGTGAACACGGTATAGTGCATCGCGATGGCACCTATTTCAACATATCGTTTGATGCAGCACCAACGAAAATAAGTGATTTTATGGAGGAGTTTGGACGTGACATTGACATTGTACGACGACGTATATTTAAGATAGAAGAACCTGAAGAATTCCAATGCACACTACATGAAGAAATGTTGCCACCGGCCTATCGTAAGGATGTCCAGGAAATGATAGATATAGCGAAACGCAAACAAAAACGCAAGTTCAAATACAATTCCGGCTTAGATTATTATCCTTTCCAAAAGTAAGGTGTCCAAATTTGAAACAATTATTTTTTATTATAATTATTAAAGTTGTTGATATACAAGTAAAATAAAAATTATTACGTTCTAAAAACCAAAATAACTGAAATATTTCAGTAAACTTAGAGCATTTCTTTCATACACACTTTATTTTGTTTTGAAGCATAATTTAGTTAGTAAACTAGTTCTAAAATCTACGTGTCTGACCAGMTTGCGCTGATGTTGAYGGTGCTGGTGCTGTTGCCTTTGCCGGATCTTCTAACAAACGAACGAGCATCGAGTTTTTCGGCCCCGTACACCATGTGATGCCATTCTCATCGATCACATATGTCTCCAAGGTAACCTGCCATTGTCCCCCACTTGAAATTGGCAAGAGAAAGCTGCCAGTCAAGAAGTCACGTTGTGGTTTAACTGTTTGTGTTAGTGTAACTGTATCAGAAGTTGTAGATTTAGGTGTTTCACTTGCAGGACGAGGTGTAACCAGTTGTGATGTTAGTGTCAATTGTACGGCATCTACACTACGATACATGGAACGTCTCTTACCATAATGCTGAATGACGCCTTCTACTTTAATTACTAAATTACTGCCTGATTGTACAAGCACTGGTTCACCTGGACTACGKGGCTGCGGGCTAACAGATAATTTAATCTGTGTAGATTGCAAGACTTGAAAGAAGTAACGTGGTAAGCATAGTGGAGTTTTAGTTATCAACTCAATTTCACTTAGTATAATTTCTAAATGTCGATTACTTATAGTCTTCGCATTCGATGGTTCCTGTGGCAAATTGCGTTGCATTTGCTCCATGCGGTGGCAGCAGGCTGCAAAGTAGCGAGTTTCTGGACACTGGCCATTGGTCAAAAATGCGGGAGGATCTGAGGGCGTAGCAAAACAAATCGTCTCAACAATATGTGCAAATAAAGCACATTGATATTCGGCTATTTCCAAAAACTCTAATGTTACTGGATCGGCATCGAAAGCAGATTTATAAAGGCGTGAGTATGATTCTTCACAACTTTTCAATGCCTTCACTAGTTTGCGCAACTGATTGGTAACATGCCCAAACTTTTGTAAGTAATCACGAGAGCTTTGCGCTAAACTTCCTGCAATTGCCGGTGGTGGTACAATAATCTGTGCATTTTTCACTGTAACTGCCATGTAAAGTGTCTGCAAAAATTGTGCACGCAGCTTTAGATACTCCAGCTGAAATGTAAGTGGATTGGCTGGCGATGAACTAGCACGCAAACTTGCGAGCGCTTGCCAGTACAAATTGATTGCAGATTCCAAACGCTGCATGAGCGGCATCTGTTTTAGCACATATGTAGATTTTTTAGACGACTTATCTTCAGACTTTACGCTGGGGGGTAAAGGAGCACACTGTTCATAATTGTCGCGCATATATTCATATTCCACACCGTAATTTAATATACATTCGGCTTTTCCCATTTGTGCTAAGCCCATCAGAAAGAAATGTAGCTTGTCCACAACAGTGATCTGGGATATTTTAGAAAACATATGTGCAGCAAGATAGTGCTGACCGTAACGGCTTGCCGATCTTGCTATACGATATTGATTCCAACAATTTACTTTGCTACAACAACGTTCAAAGCATTCCATTACTTGCTTGGGTATAAAACAACCAATCATAGACTGGAGAGCGACGGAAGCTAAAATTTCAACTGAATGCAATTGATCTTCTTTTGCGCCAGCATCCATAATWGCATTCAGTTTATGTAAAATAAAAAGCAGACGATTTAACACTGGATTATCCTGTAAWGTAAAAACATTTCTAGTATAAGGTTAATAAAAAATATGCACATACGCACTTACGGTTGGCTCTCCACCTGCTACTACAGGTTTGCCTGCTTCTTCACTCGCAGCGCTCGCCGYTTCAATCTTTCCTTGCGCTGACAATGCAACCTGTGCTGATGTTGATGGCTGCACGTCATCAATGTCCATGGGTTCTTCTGTACTCAAGTTTTTCGGTGCGAATTTTCGCAATTGAAAATGCGAACCAAGAGCRCCTAACGCATCGCACATCATTTCAGCATTCCGTGGTGGATATTCTATCTCTTCGGTAATTAARTCAGCCAACATGTTAACAAAATCTGTGCCGAATTCGTTGTTTACACTGGCAATTTTAATACCACAACAAAGTATTTTCTTCAATTCGCGTTCATTTTCTTTTTCGCCTACCATACAGAAAATTAAACCTTCCATGTGTATATTTACTATTTCCATAATATTAGATGTAATTTGTTTGTCGCCGCCCGAATAAGTCAGAAGAGCGGCTAAGATTGACATTGCTTGAATGGCGGTGGCATAGTCATCTAAGCAAATGCACGTAAGACACAACTCCGTCACTGATTCTTGCTCTTCGTTTAACAATGCATGACAAGTTAGTGGACAATCACATAGCTTAAGTAGTATATTTAAATAAAGATATTGTTCTCGAGAATCCTCACAACCTTGTGCCTTTACTAAAAGTTCTCTCATTGCCTTCTTTGGCCAAGCATGTACACACTGTGGATCGGCCAGTTGGGTGAGTGATTTCAATACTTGCGCTCGGACAGGTTTTCGTTTATCTTGCAAAAAGTCAAGCAACAATTTTACTTGATCTGGTACACCGGTTAATGTACGGATAGAAAGTTGGGTCAGTGAATCAAGTATAGCCACCACGAAGCTTTCAGCAGGGTACTTTGGTAACAAATTGAGACAAAGATCTTTCACCAGTGATGATGTGTTGGAGTCGTGATGCATGTGCCTTAAGACTGGTATGAGCTGTAACTTCATCGGAACTGGTATTTGTAATGATTCAATCATGTCAGAAATTTTAGCGCACATACAAATAGCGAACGAACGTGATTGTGCGGCAAATTGACCACTCGCATATATTGCAGCTTCCACTTCTACAGTATCATGACTGTCTAATGCCCGACGTATAGCATGATGTACTTGCTGTTTTTCCGGTATCACACGTGACACAGCGCCCAATGTGCGTAAAGTTAATGCACGCGCAACAGGATCGTTCGAGTGTATAACCATAAATATACGTTTAACAAACGCTTCAATATTCAAAATTTTATCTAAATGATTTTCACTTTGTTGGCATACTCGTAACACCCAAAAGCGCAAGAGATTCGAACCGTTCCAAAAGAACTCTGCCAGTTTCAGAAATGAAGAGTTTATTAATATTGGAAACGGATACTTTTCGAATAGTCTTGGAAAACGCACTATGGCTTCGCACTGCACACCTAACTTTGCGGAACGTAATCCTTTATCCAGTTCGGTCAACACGGAATTGGCATCCTGTTCGGACTCATTGAGAAAATTCTCGTTGAAGAGATTCACTCGAACGCCCGATAAAGAGGACATTTTCTATTTCTATTAAATTAATAACAGTCAGTACACAAATTGAAAAGAATTGTTAAATTTGCTTGGCTTGCAACAACTTCTAAGTTAATAAACAAAATCACTTGCTCTACTGACAGCCGGAAAAACAAACAGTGTTTCTTCTTTTTATATTACTTTGCGCACTAAAGGCCTATGCACACACAACTTTCACGTGACAACGAAGCTCAGAAAACAATAATATGACACAATGAGCATTTTGCTTTCAATGACTTCGCGTCGAAAACTTTTTATATGAACCTATTGATAGAGAATACTACTTCGAACTTTTCTGTCACAGCAAATGACAATCACAACGTGAAACAAAAGTTCTATGTGAATTTTACAGGTACAGTTAATTAACTATATAACCAATAAAATAATATAAATTTGACTAAAATGCCACTACAAATGGTTAAATAACTTTTTAAAAATTTACATATTTAAAAAAATTGTCTGCCTCGAAAATAGTTTTCCCCCCTCTACTGAAAGGTTTGGCATTACTGTTTTTGTATAAATTTATATGTTTGTGTTTTGTATTTGAAATACATTCATAAATGGTTGTTTGATATTTTTTTGCAAAAGTGTAAACATTTCACAACAAAATGTGGCTTTTAACAAACGTCGCAACCGGTAAGTCTATATACACTCCTTGGAAAAGTAAATATATTAAATTAAGGTTTCTAAATAGGCAATGCACTTATTGTCATCAATGAAAAGTCTAAATATGCTGTTGGCCGAGTTGGTGCAGATTTAGTGATATGCGACGACTCTTCCATTAGTCGTACACATGCTTTTCTACATATAACGCAAACTATGACTGTAGATAACGAATATCATAAATCCATGGAGTTGTTAGAACTTGAAGATGCTGGCTCTAAGTATGGAACCTTCCATAATAATGGTATTGAGAAAAATGTTGCTGTAACTAAACAAGAACGTATCCCCCTATCAGAGGGTGATCGCATACGTTTTGGTGTTTTAAAGAGCATATGGTCAGTTTCAAAAATTACACMCATTATTGCAATATCCGCATTACCTGTTGAAATTAACAAACAACTACAACAATATATTCAAGTTCTTGGAGGCAGCATTTTAACAGGCTGGAAGGATACATATACGCACTTAACTTTAGCAGAGATTAAACTCATCCCCAAGCTCTTGCATGCCATAATAGATAAAAAGCCCATTGTAACTTGTGATTACTGGTGTAGTGTGGTGCAGGCTGCACGCCGTGGACGGCGATCGTTGCCTAATGCTGGATCGTATATGCCACCAAATCCTATGAATTTAGATTTGAGCTATCGTGAGGAAAGAAAAAGTATTTTTAAGAATTTAACATTTGTATTTTTAAATGCTCGTCACTTTAATATATATGCCCCGATTGTGGAGAAGACCGGTGGTAAGAGCAAACATTTAAATGTAGGAATACAAAAATCATTTCTGGTCAGAAAAGATGTCGTTGTTATTCAATACGTGCCATCCACAGAGTCGCAAAGTTCGCAGACCGTTAGCATTATCGAAGGTAAGAAAAAATAATTYTTATGCGTATATATAAATGGAAATTGAATAATGCTACCTTCTTTTTTAAGATTATCTTAAGCAACATTCTCGACGTACTATACCTGAATATGAAATCGGTTTCGCAATTATACATTGCTCAACACAAATATATTGCAATCCAAGTTACAAAGAAGCGGAAAACTTAGATTTTGAATCAGAATCAATTGGATCTGGTGTGTTGCAGAGTTCTGGTAAACAAACCGATTRCTCGAACACTTTAGTAGGTGATGAAACAGAAGTGTTTATACCGGAAACTGATCACAAAAGCACAGCTAGTACACATTTGACAGATAAATCCGCTATTGAACTCCCAGCGACCGGAGCAGATCAAACCGATTCAGTAACCTTAGAATCACAAACATTTGAACAAAAAGATTCATTGCCAAGTGATGTAGTGATGTCTTCGCTTCAAGTTACCGAAAGTGTACAAGAAGTTAATAAACGAAAGCGTACGCGAGGAATTAAACAAATTGTCAATAAAGATAATTCTGAAATGAATAGTGATGAAGATGATCTATTCAGCTTTGCCGCTAAGAAGGTACATTTGGAAGATAAAAAGACCTCACCAGTTGGGCGTGTGACGAGACAACAGAGAAAATCGATAAGTTCTCCACTTTATGAGGGTGCATCAACTTCTGTTGCAGCCGCTTCTAAGGAAACYCCTAAATCCTGCGATAAGCAATTGCCTATTGCAATAAATAAGAGGTCAACTAGACGTACGATTATTAATATGTCTGGCTTCCTAGAAAAGTCACAAGTCCCCAATTTAACTCTGCAGAAAACAGTTGCAGAGGTTCATGATATACCAACTGACAATGATAAGTCGAAGCAGGGAACGAAACGCCCACGTATTGCTGTCTTAGATAACAGCGATGATGATGACTTATTTTGCTTTGGTGGAAAAAGTAATACAAAAGAAGAATCAAATCTTGCTAAACGAGCGCGTGCTGATGATAACGGTGACGATTCAGCAGAGGATCTATTTAATTTTGGCGGTGCTACATCCGAAGATCTTAATAATCGAGAAGATGTTATAGACGTCGACTTAAATAAGCAATTACAAGTTCAGAAAAATAATTCAAAGCCAATAGTTATGCCAAAACCTAAACCATTGCCAGCGAAAATTTGCGTGGCTAATTGGCTTGGAAGTTCATTAAGTGCTTTAAGTATCAAACCCGATCAAATGAAAGATGAAGTGGACGCGGGTTTAAGAGAGAACAATGATTCAGGTGTAGAAGGWGATAGTAAAGAGAATGTTGAGCTTTGTAAAGGAGGATGCGTGGTGACTACGCTGGACGTAAGAACACAAAATCGAGAGAGCGAATGGAGCAGAAATACGACTATTTCCCGAAATGAGGATTCTAATGTAAATTCCACAACCAAAAACTTTAAAAAGTTTATTAAAGTACGTACGACTTTTTTTATACAACATTTTATTATGCACATGTTTATAACAGAAATTATTTGCAGAAATTTCGTCCACAAAATCATAAAGTGATTGCGACTATTTCGTCCACTGTATGCGGTAAATTTGTTTGAAATATGTATACATATGTTATGAAATTTTGTTTACAATAAATTTTCTAAATATGCTTAAAGCTTTTTTGTGATCATTTGCCAATAATTTCTTTTGGAATAGACGCGTCGCTCCAATCCACTCATGAGGCAATATATCTTTAGTTATGCTCTGTTTTAGAGACAGTTTCCGTGATACATTTTCTCTTACGAYAAAGCGTTTCGTCGTTTCAACATTTGCTAATTCTACATCGGCATTGAAAGTTTTCGTTTGTGTTGAGGGATTAGTAGGTCTGGACACCTCTGTGCCTACATCAAGGGATTTTCGCCCTTTCATCGGCTTCAAAGGTCGAACTAGTATCTGCAGATTTGTTGTTGGACTGTTTACGAAGGTACTCTCTGCATTAGGTACATCCATTGTTTTGTTTTCTGAGAAATTTTCCAATTTCTCCGGCATATTTATATCATACTGCACACTTTTTTCTGATAGTGGAAATTTCTCGCGCATCGGTCGCAATTGATTGTAAAGTTCAACACACTTATTACCCAATAATGCGCTCAGGCTATATAGTTTTCCTAGCACTGCCAATAGAAGTATGATTGTATCCATAAAGAAGTTATTACGAATCAATTTGGCGAAGTATTCAGCAGCTTGTAGGCAACACTCGCGAATGCGCCCATACACCCCATGAGTATTGAGTAAACGTATTAGGACATAATCGAAGTTATTTTGTGTTGGCATCTCTACCGTTTCGGCGGAGTTGAGCACGAAATCAGGCAAAGATCCGTGAAAAAGCTCAAGTTCTCGCGTGATATCAATGCGAAGCAGTCGACATGTAGCAGCATTACATTTTGCAACCGCTCGAAACCCCATCATGCCATGAAATGAATTCTTTCGACGTGCCATTAATCTTCCCAACAGAGCAGATGTCTCGGCGAATTCAACTTCTTGTGGACGATGTCGTCGAAAATATTGTTGAATTGCCGTCTGCAAACGACGAACTGCAAAAAATTCCTTATTGTTATATATTATAAAATGAGACTGTCGCATGGTTTACCACTTGGTGTATTCTTATTTGGAACAGTCACTGTGAGTTGAGGAGGCTTTTTTAATTCAAATTCGTTCCAGAGATCGGACATTTTAAATTTAGGAAATATGTCAACAAGTTAATTTGTATGAAAGTTTTGAAACTAGAAATCTATAAACTTAACAGCTGTGTTGGAGAACTACAAGAATTATTCAGAGTTGCCCATTCATTATTAAAAATTAGTCACAAATCATTAACGTGCTGGCATATATTATAATATCTCCGAAAAATATCGTAAAATAATTATATAATATAAAAAACAAATGCGAATCTAACATTTACGTTTAAAAATCCAATATACATATATATAATAGAGCATGGCAATTTTTGTGTGATAGTATATTTTTAGGATGAAAACATGATGTAAGCCGTATTTCTGGTAACCTTTTCAACATATGCTGTACTGTCAAATAATTGTCACTGGTAAATTTCGATGTTCAAATGTGCAAATGTGTGTTTCTGTTTAATTTGCTGCTGTAATCAGGTATCGTGCACTTGATTCCAAAATAAGTTGATTGCACTCGCACATCAACGGGTGTGTTTTGTTCAATAATATTTATATATAGGGGTTACATTGATAAAAAACAACGTAACAAAACAGGCAACACCCGAGCTTGATTGCAATATCGAACGAGCAGACCCTGCAAGTCTTTCATACACCATCGAAGTGATATTATGGCATTCGCCCAAAATTTAGTCAGGTGCACCATCAATGCTGCCGTACTCAAAAGTGCCAGAAGCTTTTCAAAAAATTCAAGTAACTTTAGCTTACTGCAAAGACGTATTAATCTTAAATCGATAACGAATCAACATTGTTTGCGAACATTTTCTGTTGGCACACAACTTCACCAAGAGTAAGTTACTTTTATGATTACATTAGATGTTTATTATAATAAATATGGAATTTTGTTTAGTGTGAACGTTACATTTTTACGCGCAAATGGCCAGAAAATACAAACAAAGGGAAAAGTTGGTGATACCTTATTGGATGTGGTGGTTAATAATCACATCGATTTGGACGGTTTTGGCGCATGTGAAGGCACACTAACCTGTTCGACATGTCATTTAATCTTCAAAACAGCAGATTTCGAGAAACTGCCAGATAAAGCTAGTGATGAAGAATTAGATATGTTGGACTTAGCTTATGAACTTACTGAAACTTCCCGGCTAGGTTGTCAAATAACTCTTACAAAGGATATGGATGGGCTGGTTGTAAGTGTGCCTGCAACAATAAATGACGCGCGCAGTGCGTAACCAAGGTTAAGCACTTGTTAAACTAATTGCACACTTGACGAAACAAATTAACTGCACAAACATAGAAACACTTTTTATGTATATATAAAACCAATTGTAATATAGCATTGTGATAACATCAACAAAATGTGTTCGCCGCGTCTACGTCAAATAAATTGACGGATGGCCCGGATGTTGCTTGCATAAATGAATATAATATTTGTATATAAACCAATGCATATTGTTAAAGTCTCCGAATATACGTATGTGTGTATGTACTTGCATATAAATAGCAGTTTAAATCTTTCCAATCCCAAAGAAAACTAAACCAGTAAGAACAAAACAAAGTAAGTGCAAACAAAAAATGTATACTAATTTTAACTGATTATTTKTATAAAATAAATATCTGCTTTAAGCGAAAATTAAAAAAAAATTGTTTGTTTTTTTCTGTTTGAACATTTATTACAGCGCAGTGTGAGTGATTTGCAAAATTCCTATACATATTTACATGCCTCAATAGTATTATTAAAGTGGCATAAAGGAAATTATGGTTAATTTGTACACAAGTTGTAGTGCGTTATCAGGCGAAGATAAAGAAATTTTTAAGATAACATAATTGCAATATTGAAGCAAAATATCATACTGGAAATTGTCTATACGCTCGGCGGTTCTTATCAAAATTAAGTCTGAATAATTAAGTTAAATTTGCTAAAAAGGGGATCAATTATGTTGCAATTTATAAAAACAAGATAAGCGATATTTTTCCAACAAGGCATGCATTAGGAAATCGCAACATCATTGTAAACAATAACCTTGAAATGGAAGCTTATCTAAATTAATGTAGTTGTTGTTCAAGCAAATTCTTAATCATATACATACTGATTAAGAGTTCTTCACTGCTACATTAGGGTGTGATTTATTATTAATAAATAATTCTGGGCTCTGGAGTTCTTCAAATTTGAATACATATTAACATTTGAATATATTTACGTAAATTGTGAATGTGCATACATATATGTACACACAAATGTAAGTGATATTATACATTTACATACATATATAGTATATGTTTGTGTGCATATGTTTGTTGAGATTTTAATTGAAAATGAACATGCACATATTACTTCCTTGTAAAAACAAATTAAGTTAATTGCCTACTATTTTTTACATATTAATTGTACATTAATTATAATAATAATAAACAACAGTTTCTGATAGTAAACAAGTAAAAAGTGCTAAGGTCGGCTGAAATAAAACATTTGTCCACTTTATCAGTTTTTTTAATGAATTATATGTATATTCTTCTGCTTCTTTACTAGCGTAGACACCGCTTACGTGGTTATAGCCCAGATCCCATTTGATCTCTCCAACGGAATGAAGGTCTTTCTCTTCCACTGCTGCCCCAGCCGGGTAGTGCGTCGAATACTTTCAGAGCTAGAGTGTTTTCATCCATACTTACGACATAAACTAGCCGGCCTAACTGCTGTTCTGCTTCTGCTTAATCAGCTGAACTATGTCAATGCCGTCGTATATCTCATACTGCTCATACTGCTCATCATGCCATCGACTTCGGTATTCGCCGTTGCCAATACGCAAAGGACCATAAATCTTTCGCAGAACCTTCTCTCAAAAATTCGTAACGCCGACTCATCAGATGTAGTCATCGTCCATACCTCTGCACCATTTAGCAGGGCGGGGATGATGACTGACTTGTAGAATTCGGTCTGTATTAGTCGTGAGAGGACTTTACTTCTCAATTGCCTACGCAGTTCGAAGTAGCACCTGTTGCCTAAAGTTATTCTGYGTTGAATTTCGACGCTGATCTAAACAGCTCTAATTATAACTACGATCCATTCGAAGCACCTCACATAGCTAACTGGTGGATAGCCTTCTCTCGCTTGTACTCACYTAGTGTTTATTGTTTTTAAGGCCTTTTAGTTCCTAAATAAAAAAGTCATTATCTTCTAGAATGGCACAGCCTTTTTATGTTCGTGAAGTTCAATATATGTCATTTATTGTGTATTGGCCCACTGTTTTTTTTATCGCACGAAAAGGAGGAAGAAASAAGGATTTGCCTTGAAATTTTGTGTTTCCAAGAGAATTTCGGCTACGGAGTAGTTGGAAATGTTACAGAAGTGCTTTTATAAGTGTACTTTATCATGAAAAATATATTCAGGGAAAGTCGTGAAGTCATTGAAAACTTGTCTCATTCGAGTCGTCCATTCACACCTGCTAATGAAAATATAAATGAAAAATATAAACAACAGTATTTGAAAATAGTCGTGATGGCATCAACGATATAACAGATGATCTCAAAATCTCTTATTAATTGTTTTACTGTTTTGGGTATGAAGCTTGGACTCGCATATCGTCTGTTAATGACGATAATATCAAAAAACTTAAAGAAACTCGACACATTTGAGTTAATGTTTTGGGTATGAAGCGTGTCAATGGTGAAGTCGTACCAAAAGACTAGAATCTTTTACAAAAGCGACATCGAATAGAGGTTGCAAAAGATATGGTGAAGAGACGTGGATGAAGTTAGATTAGATTAGATAAGAAAGTGAAGATTGCACTGAGACTTAAGTTCTATTGTGCCCTCTCCTAAGTAAAAATGTCTCAAATAGCCCTAGCACATTGATAAGTTCCAATATACTGCTAGGTATTATTGAGATGATGTGATCCCTATTTGAGAACATGGCCTTAACTCTACGCCTACAGATTGCTGGTCAGTCTTTTAGCAGGTGTTCTGGTTAGACTCTAACTCGCCGAACCGGCAATTTGCACAAAAAACTAGGCCACTATTATATAAGTGCTTCTTGAGCTTACATTGCGTCCAGTGAATGGCGCTCCTAAAATGAGCTGAAACGGACAGAAAATCAACAAAATTTGCTGATTGCAATTATTACAAGTGTTTAAAGGCTATAATAAAGATTTTTATTAAAATACGTGAAAATATAGTTTTTTTGTCAGTCCGAGATAAATTGAATCAGATGGTATATCTGCAATAGGAGCAACGTAATGAAAATAACAACAACAACCCTTTCATGTCAAATACAAATTTATTCAGGTCTATTAAATAAAAATAATTTAATATATACACAAGTTGCTACGTTAACTTATTTGTAAGATTTTTTGATTTTGTTTTTGCTCTTCTCCCCTCTCTTTTCTTTTTCACTTATCTCTTTTCTATTTCGTATCGCATAATTCATCAATTGCTGATTAATATTTATATATTTATATTTTATTTTAAAATTGAACCTTAGGTTAAACGACTGATTTGAGCCGGAGCATCGTACCCAYGTACGTCACACCCCAGGCGTTGAGTCGAAATTATTCAAGCATTTATTAGGGAAGCCTAACAACATAATATTAAAGAGACTGTGTCTTTAAAAAGTGTTTATTTCTCGCGTTTCGTACAATATGTAGATAGAATAAATAAATAAATTAAATAAATTAGAAGCAGTGAAATATCTATAAATTAGGTTCGTCGGATTTGGTGATGGGATGCTGAATGGGCCGCAACGAGTTTACACCCATCCCAATATGCATGTTCGATTCGGTTTCCGCCTCCGCTGGCAGTCGTGCAAATAGAAACTGGTGTAATCGTGATTGCGTCCACGTACCATACACAGACATACGACCGCACGATCTCCAAAAGGAACTTTTCAGCGGATATCTGATTTGTTTACCGTTCGATTGTGCTCGCTTGTGTGTATGATTTAGCTTTTTTATGTGGTTTGATGTTATTTGATGTGTGATGACAAATATCGTTTCTGTATAAGCGTCAGTTCGTCTGCTCCAACCACTTCCGACTGGCAACCCGACCGTCTTTCTTAACTTTGAGCAGTGTGAGTGATAGCAGGCAGTGGTTGTGGTTGAATTTTTCGCTTTGGGCATCGAACATTTTCCTCAATTAGTTAACATACGCCATGGAGGCACCTTTCCGATCGAAATGCCGTACTCGCACGAAGAGGAATGCAGCGACTAGAGATGCTACTGCTAGCACCAACAACAACATTACTAGGCCACCGACGAAGCTCGGCACTGACATACAAATCGTTTCAGGATCAGCTGATCGTGCCGATTGTATGACTACGGTCTCATTGTTGGAGTTATTGTTGAGCGCAAAGTTGACATCGCCAGGCGCCACCACTTGAATGGTTCGGCTTGTGTTCACGTCGGTCATCTCCTGCGTGTCGCGCTTGTAGATACGCGGTTTCACCACAATATCTATCGTATCACGTCGTCTGCGTACGCCACGCAAATCGTCAAGTCCTTCAACCGAACGAGGACGTCCACCYAGTGACACTAGATTACCACCCTCGATATCGTCTTTACGCTTCACAGTACTATAGAGACCAGGTTGACCAGGTAATGGTGGCGGTGGCATATGCAACTCGTTGGAGCTTTGTGGTGTCGCTTGTGAACTTTGTAACCCAGCCTCGGGTGTGGTGACGCCGGCAGTTTGTGCTTGAGGTGAGGGCACTACATCGGGTTGATTTTCAGAGTAGGCACCGGTGGCATCAGCAGCTTGGTGACGTGGATCTGGATAGGCAGCTGGTGGCAGACCACCCAATTGGTAATCGTTGCGATCATATGGTTCTGGTGCGCCATATTCTGCTGACAGCGCGTTATTGCCAATTTGTGGTACACCGTATTCACCACCTGGCAGTCCAGGTCCACACTTGGGTTCGGGACAGTTATAACGGCAAACTTGTATTACGCACTGGAAGTGTACATTCATAGAGTCGGGGAATTTGAATGCTTGGAAGTAGGCGAAACTGACAACCGACGCTGATGGCCCGAAATTCTTAATCTTCTGGAATTTGCTCATAATCTTTGGACGTACCACACAACCGTTTTGATCGACCAATTGTATGGGTGCACGTTTGCCATCATGAGCTACACAGTTGCGTACCAACATATCGAATTTGTTCTCATCGTCTTTAATAGCCAAAACCATCGTCATAGTCTGACCAATTTTCACAATTCCTGATACTTCAGAAGCCCATGGACCTTTGCCTACTTGAATTTGCATCCAACACTGTAGATTATCGCCGAGGAAATTGGCCGTAACCGCATGCAGCATATCAACTTGGAAYGGGCGGAATGTGACGGCTTTTTCGTAAAAATCGTACCATGTGCAACGCAGTTTTCTGGCYTGATCCCACACCTCTTGCACATAAGGATCATATTGTATGATAATCGTATTCTCCACATAACTACCCGAAGGCGTTGGTGCACCGTAACCGGCCGCATTGTGATTAGCTGAACTGGTCATGCCGCAACTATTGAGGAAGATCTCAAAAGTGGCGCTCAARTGACCAGTACCAGGTTTCAGATGCACACAGTGTGGATCGCTATAGAAGCCCTTCGAAAAGATCATACCATAGAAGGGACGATCGAATTCGATGTTAACACGCATGTGTGTCTTTTCGCATTGCACCTGTAAATGTTTGATTTGCGGACTATCATTGGTAGCGGAGAGTGGCCAGGCTTCGTCGGAGATTTCGTTGCTAACACCRGCGGGTACTGGACCTTGTTGAGCGCCATAGACAGGCGACGGTGCAGGTGGGCCGTAAACGGATCTATGTTCCAATGGTAAGGATGCTGAATCGACGTGTGGTCCCTCGCAGACAACGTCCTAAGTGAAGTAAAAAGAAAATAAATATTAAGTACTGATTACTAGGTTAGTTAAGAGAGGGGAAATGGAAATGAGCAATAATTTATTACTACGTTGGTAGATTTATTTGGAAAATTTGTCAATTGAACGCATGAGCCCTCAAACGTTCGGTTTTAATCGCTACCAGTTTTAGCTCCATCTCGAAAGTGCCATCATGAGATCAAAATTTATCTCTTGAGGATCCAGCGCTWTAATAAACTAACTAAACTGAATTATTCCACAAAAAACAATTGCGAAATTTTTATTATTATTGAAACAATTCTATAACCTGAACAAGGCTTTCCAAAAATCGATTTGAAATTTTGAACACGTCGTTCTCTGCAGCTTATATGATGGAAGCGCCGAWATCGGTCGAACCACTATAGCATATAGCTGCYATACAAACTGAACGATCAAAATGAAGTCCTTGCATGAAAAGCTTTTCTATTGAAAAATATATCATCACAAAATTTGGTGGGACTATTATTCCTCCGGTCATGATAGCTGCTGAGATAGCCAATAGCGCCGGAAAGCAGTAAGCGCATATCCCATTTAGTCAGAGAAAGAACCTGTGTTCATTTTCACGTTGCACGACTACAACATATAGTTGGCCTACAAAGTGATCGACCAAAAGGACGTATTCAAAAAATGAAGTTGATAGATGGAAACTTCKTTATTTGCGATTTTTAGCTCCAGTGCTTTCGAAGACCACGCGTTTTCTTTTTTAATTGATAATTATAAAATATATATTTTTTTTATTTTTTTGGCTTTAGTTGTAAGTCTATTTCAAAATTATAATTTATTAAAGATTAAAAAACTCCTCTTTGATCTCTCTATTTTAATCCTTGCCTCGTTCGTTTGAAAATTACTCTTTTAGTTACTGGGTTCTTGTATAAAGGTATACATTATACAATTTCCTTCTTATATAGTATGATAGTATGCATAGAAAAGCATCAATAAAAGCTTTGAAAGGGGTTTAGCCCCACATATGTAGTGAAAACCAGCCAGCAATAATCGGATGCCGCATATGATGATTAATATTAAATATCCCATAAACAGTATTATATGTATATCTTGCTCTCCGTAGAATTAAAAAATATGTATATATAAATATGTAATTGGATTAACAATTGTTGGCAAGTCTTATAAAAACTACTWCACGCAAGGAATTTACAATGCAAATTGATATGATTAAGCTGTTAACGCAGCGTTTACTGCCGGCATTGCAAAAAAACCGAATTTGATTGTTTCAAAGTTAAATATTCGGAGCGAATACACGTCAACTTTTCGACTAAATCATTATGGTTGCGTCACCATGTGTACTTATGTATATGTGGTTATGTATTTGCTTATGTACATATGTTGAARAAGAGTAATTCATAAATCAAATTTTGCTGACTGTGAAAATGGATATAATTTTTTGATTAAATCACCATAACATCGGAACACATTAAAACACGAATATATGTATGTACACATATGAATATGAATATGTGCATACATATATACATGTTAATACCAAACGCACATATCTCATACTTTTAGCACAGCATTTTGGTGTTACTTTGGGGCAAATTCGCTACACCTCGCTGACGAAAAAGTTACAAAACACCAAAAGAAAACAAAAAGTTATGACTTCAACACAACGTCACATACATTTAGCCCAAACTTTGGGTGCACAAAAGGCGCTGTAATCGCCTTTTTCGGTTGCATAACAACCAACAGCCAACGAAACGAAAAGCTTCAAGCTACACTAATTTTGCTGAGTTGGATTTTAAATACGCCATAAATAAAAACAATTTTAAGTGCATTGGTATGTTTGCATGCTATGTGTGTGTACGCAGCTGCGTTTTGCAGGCTACAGGTATTCTTCCTACCGAGAAAACAGATTAACGGACGCTTGCCAACTTTTTTTTGTGGGTACAACAATCAACAAATTAAAGCGAAAGAGGCGAACACCGACGAAAATAACGCGGTGTAAAAACCCAAAAAGTATTTTTGTCATACAAGTATKTACACATGTACGTACATGTTTACAAAGTACATGCAGCCATGAGTAGATGCAACTGAAAGTAAACATTAGGGTGGGTTTGTGTTTTGAAATGTGAGTATAACAAAATGGTAAAATTTTTGGTATCCACGGTTACTCTAATCTTAATCAGCAATGAAAATATTATATATATTGTATTTCTCATAGCTACCTAGCTAAAATATCCAGCAACAACAATTTTATAAAAATGATGCGTATTTTTTCTAATATTTTTTCACGGCTTTACTAAATTACAAGTTTCAATATTATTTATTTTATATTAAAAAAATTTGAATAAATACGTTTTAACCAAATTTTATAGATACATATTATTAAAGTGTTGCTCTCAGCTACGACCCACCTTAATGCACAAAAGTATTATACAACATTTACTTCAGCCCTTTCTGGCTATCCCGCGTAGAGTTAATGCACAAAAAATACGGTTATGGAGGCGATTCGAAGTGACTGGCGCTGAGACTACAACAACAATACATGCATAAATGTGCAGTTACAAACATATAAGTTCATATTTATGTAGCAAGTCGACTGAGTTGTTGTTCATTGTTGTTTTGACTGTGAAAATTTAAGCCGAACATTTTGTTAGGAAATCGGTTACAATTTTACTGGAATATACGAATGAAGCGGATGTTGTGACTTTTGCATCTTGGCTTAAAGGCACACATACTTACATACGTACGGGCGTTTGGGCACATATACTATATGTATGTGGGCACAAGTGAGTCGCACATAAAATACCTTGTSATTTTGTTGGTATGGGTGCGCATAAATTGTGGCTGGCGTTACAAATTTTCGGTCTTAATGTCGGAATGTTAAAAACGAAAGTTGTTTAGAGCGAAAAAGCGCTTTAAAGATAATTGAAAAAACAAAGCGAAGAAAGATGAAAATTTATGAGAAAAAAAGCCGAAATAATGGAAGCTGCGAGTTCAGTTGTGCTTCGGTATGAATTTCGAAAGTCAAATTCGACAGAACTCGTTACATAAGCAAACGAATCCAATACACACGTGAGTATATACATATGCATGAAAGTGCACCTAATTTGCGTAAATGGAATGTATTATTGGAACCAAAATGATGGTCACTTTAATCATCGAAAATTTTTGTAGGCTTTCGAAAAAATTTTACATGCGGATAAGAGGTTGGAAGTTTGAATAAGACTCTTTAATTCATATCGGTGTGGACGTCTGAAGGAAATATTTGAAATGGTAAGATGCACTTTGAAATAATAGCAATTACGTTTAAATCTACTAAGGCACTTTTTACAGCCGCAATGAGGAGCAAGTTCATTGCTATTATCATGAATAGCATATATTAACCTTAGACGGCATCGTTTATCGTATTTTGCTGATGCTTGCAAAACACGTTCCTTAGTTGTGTAAGGAAAACTTTTTTTATTTGTCAATATATGTATCTTTCAAAACTTGACATGGAATATTCTCCAAGGCAATGGTACAATTTTCGAACAAAAGATCGAAATCGAAATTTCGCTACCGTTATAAACTTTCTTATAAAAAAAATCTTTTAATTTGCGAAGACTCTTGTAGAACGTAAGTGCAGAGGCGCAGATACTAACCATAATGCATCGCGCCAAATAACTGATCGGGCTCTAATACCATTATAAATCAATGCACATTGTAAAAGAAAACAGAAATTTTCTTAAATTTCTGAATTTCTGAATTTCCGCTTGCGTGCCTAAATTGTAATTAGCAAATTGGGAATAAAAACAGATACATATGAAGATGCTTGCACATATACGCTCGTGTATGTACAACAAAATCGCTAGCTAAGCAATACTGAAAGAGTCTGAGCTTGGCTTGTGATTAATAAAGCGCGAAAAATATCTGCAGAAGAAAGTCAAAACTTGTAAAAATTAGAGCATAACTGCGCTGTGGCGCTAAGCAACTCAACGAATCAACGAATGGCAAAACCGGCAAGTGATGTATACGAATTCCCACATGTCTTTGTCTGCACATACAAAATGGTATTGTGTGTATGAATACATTTGAAGCATGAAAAATAAAATAAGTTTTATTTTATAAAAAAATAAACAAAATAAAATAAAATAAAATAAATAAATATTATATGAGTGTAAATGTAAACTTGTGTGTTACCAATTAGAATAATAATTGCTTACAAAGCGATTTTCGTGTCTACTGAATTACAGATGAGCTTTTTGCATATTTATGGATTGAGCAGCTATTACTTTAATCTTCTTTATTCATTACTGCTTATTTGCATACGAGCATGCACGCACACACGAATGTATATGATAATATATCTCAGAACAATCTCATTCTGCAGCTTCTAACATTTGCCGTTATTCGTGGCTATTTGACGGCGTTCAAACATGTAGAAAAACGAACTTATTTCCATTCGAACATTATGAAACACGGCTTACTTGCTTATATATATGTACAAATGTGCATCTTCGTATCGGCCATAAGCAACAATCTCTGGTTGCCACTACAGTGTACCTTACCCTAATGTATGTACATACATAGGTAGTTAAGTGTGTAATACTGCATTTCTGCATACACAGAAGATTGGTTGATTGAAAAGCTGAATAAAGCTGATGACCTCTAGTGACCAAGCAAATAAGTTTGACACGACGGACCGAATTTCAACATCTGTTGTTGTTGTTATTGTTGTTGCAGCGGCAGAAAAAGTCCTGAASTAATTTCGAGGCATGGTATCAGGTTGACAGTTCTTGGCCGGATAAAAATCCAAGTTCGTTCCGGTTACTTAGCCCGACTGTCGTGGGAACCGTCTCATCTCAATATCTTTAATGGATCGACTCAACATATTTTTGGCATTGGGTCTCAATATCTCCTATGGAAGTTTGTCATTGCTAGACTCGTGCCAAAATACCTGAATCTTTTACATAAGTGAATGGTGGTGTCAAAAGAGATGCTTGACAACGTAGCTAAGTGCCTTACATTCATCAAACATAAATTTAATGGAGACGAGAAGTGAGTTTATGAATATGACGTCGAAACTGTCCAACAATCTAGCAAATGGCGCTCCAAAAATTAATCGAAACCGAATGCACAAAAATTCTGTGAAGTTACATCGGTCCGAGTATTTTGGCACATTGTGCTTCGATGGAGAAAGATAAAGTAGATGGGCATTGCCAGCCACCTTCTTTTCTCCTGTTTTTTATTGCGCTAGCAGCTCATAGCAAGAAATAAATCCCATATTGAACTTATAAAGCCTATTAACTGTTTTTGGGGGCATTAGATTGTGAGGATTGTTAATTTTTTGTTCCAACTTCAAATGTTTCCACTGAATTGTCATCGGTAGATGTGTTAAGAAATATTATACTCACCTTAGCTATGAACACTAAACAGAATAAAGTTGCGAGCACAGAAGGCCGCAATTGTCGCCCCATTTTGTTGATTTTACTGTGTTTTGGTTTTGTTGAGATTTATTATAATTTTTATGTGTAATTGTAGGCTTTGTTCAAATTTTAGCTGCACTTCTCCGACATGCACATATACCCGACAGCGTGGCGGAAGGAAACCACCGCACCGTTTAAGGAGTTAACTGAAATGAGAAATAAGAAAATAATGCTTATAATAAATTTAAATTTTAAATAAAAATTATTAAAATTTTAATGAAGAGAAAAGTAAGCTACTAAACTATAGATAAAGATGATCCAGAAATAAGTTTTGACATTATTACATATATATTTTTTTTCTAATATGAGCAAAATTTTAATATTTTTTATTAATCAAAAAAAGTTGCAACTAGGGAAAAAACGACTGGAAATCTCACAGTGATTAGATAATATTTAAAAAAGAGGCTTTTTAAATAAAAACAGATCAGATTCAAAATTTCAAAAAGTGTTATATGCAGCAAAAGGTAGAAAGAAAAGTAGATGCAATAAAAATATATTTTCTATTAGATTTAGAACAGTTTAAGTTTCCAAAATAATAACTCAGCTGCTAAAGCCGCATTTTCGAATTTTTCGATAAGATTCCCCCATTTACACTTCAACCAAAAATACATGCATCTTCAAATATTTGAAAATAATATTTTTTCATATATTCGTAAATACCATATATCCAGCTAAATTTTTGTATGCATTTATATATATGTATGTACATATGCATATCATATATATAAAATATGTAATCAATTGCGAATAATATTTTCCTTAGCTGAAATCWCGTTTTGCGGTTTGGCATTCACATTGTGAATACGTTGAAAAATTTACCGTTGCACAAATCAAATGCGCGTTGTAGCGACAAAGTGAGAGCACTATGGACCACTTTCTATTTTCACTACAAAAACAATACAATGTACGTGTATGTATGAATAAGTATGCAGCGTATTCTACGGCCTTCGACTAACTGAATGGTAGACGACTTAAGCTAAATGCAACAAACAAAACACGAACTGAGCAATTTAGTTTGTAGGCAATTGATAATACAAACAAGCCAGTTGCTGGCACAGCATACATACATACACATTCGCATACATGCATGCGCGTGAAGGCAAGAGTGTCTGTGAATTGATGCTGAGATAAGGTCTCAACAATGTAACACTCACAACAACAAAAGAAAAAAGTTAGCCACTGGCTTAGGGTAAACATTAACGCCAACGCGAATGTCAAGAAGAGCTTGAATGAATGAGCTTACACATCAAGTTGCATAGCTGACGCATTAATGAACGTTGACTTGTTGTGGGTATGCGTAGGTCACTATAAGCCCTATGCGTGTGTTTATAGATGTGCACAAAAATTTATACACAAAGATTAAGTTAATTATGAACCAAGAAGCTTGTTTTTGTCATCAAGATCGAACTTATGTCTTATCACCCTAAATGTAGGCAACAACTTTTRGCAAATTATCTAATTTTTCAAAAATAGAAATTTTGCCGATCTTGTTAGGCGCTGTTGTAGTTGTGATTTGTTATTTTTAGTTTTCAATTTCCTCTCTGATGGGAACTGTTAATTAAACGTWGCCCTCAGCTATTTTAGATTGTGTTTAAAAACAAGTAGCGACTATAATTATCTGTTTTTCTTTAATGTCGTCTTGATTAACGCAAGAAAGACATTTTCTGACCACTGCTGAAGTCTCAACACCTTTTATCATATTTTTGYTATATTCTCGGAAAAACTTTCTTGAATGATCACTTTATAACTTCTGATCAAATATATATTAAACTGCGCGCACAAACCGARTCGTTAAAAAACTTTCCGTTATGTATGTATAATACATATCTTAAATAGATGGGCACAACCTTTTTTTTTATTTTGATCGTGAGAAGTTTGATCTTCATATGTCAATTTTTGTATCTTTGTTTCTATTAGCTTTCTATTGACTGAAAAGGAGCCTATTTTTAAGACRATATTAAAGAACTGTATTGCAAATACTTTTTGATAAGTCCGGGTCACATTGGAGCAAAAAGAAAAAGTTCTAGTTAAAAATTAGCTTAGTCTTTGATTTTGGCATAAAATGTCTCATTATTCTTGCATATTGAATCGCTGAAACAATATTTAATTTTAAAAGATAAAAGATCTAAGCAAATCGCTTTCCTTTAATTAAATTTCGACGTCAAAACATTCAAATTAGCTACACTGTACAACAGAAAATAAAGATTTTGTTTGAAAAAAAATTTAAATAAAGAATTTAATATTGTTTATTATTTCTATTACAAACAACACACAAACTCACTTTTAGGAATCAGTATATATTTGTATATATTTTAGTAATTATAATTGTATTGTTTTCACTTCACATTTGCGTATTGTGCGACATTTACTTATTAAAATATCAAGCGGTATTTTCTTGTTTTTGACAACACGTGACACAGAGCAATCAAATCTAATCAAATCTACATTTTATTGTATATTACAGTTGTGTGTGTGCACAAATAATGGCAATGCATCCGCTAAGCGCGTGCAACATGCCACGACAACGACGACACAATGCTAACAGTCACGGAATGACTAACTGGATACGCACAGTTAGTTACGGCTACAGGCTGCAACTCTACCCACTGACCGACCGACCGACCGACCGACCGATCCGATGCGGTATTGAACTGGCGATGCTGCGTACGCGAGCAAAATAAAACACGAAGAAAATTCAATAAATCTGTAGCAAATGCACATGTGCAACTGAAGGCGCTTAAATAGACATGAGTATATACAAAGMTGCGTTAATATATGCATGTAAATATAAAGACACAGGAAAAAGCGCAGTAAGACACCAAAGAAGATGCATGTAAATAGAAAAACAAAAATAATAATAAATGAAATTCATAAAAGAAGCATATGCCACAAAGCTTACTTGGCCCCGAGCCACATATATGTAGCACTCTTATACGCAACGACACACATACATACCGTTAATGATAGGTAGCCATGTATTCAAATATGCATGTCTGAGTATGTGTGTGCAACTGAATTTATTTAAATATAATTTTTTATATTATAGTGTACATGTGTGTGTTTGTTGTGCATGCTGAGGCATGCTGAGTGAGAGGAATGTCACTTTCCACTTGCGAAAATCGGTGAGATGCGACGCATCTGCTTTGGCCAACCAGCTAGCCAGCCGGTTGCAGATTCATCGCGCCGCTAGTGGGTAGCCTATATGTGTCGTACATGGCGTATGGGTAATGTTGTGCCAACCTGTTTTGTAAATGTGTGTATTAGACGCTCATACATACATATATGCATGCTATTGTCAACAAAATAAATAAAGAAAGTCGAAAAAATGTAAAAAGCAAACTATGAGCGAATTCAAACACATACACACAAATTATATATATATATATATCTATATTCAAACATAACTGCTTTCGGCTGGCGCACTTTTAGTGTAATTTTTGTTTTAATTTTATGTGCTTTATGATTTTGCTTCTTACAAACTTTTAGCAACGAAAGCTGTTGTTTATTCATTCACCTTTTGTTTGTTCATTTGAAAGGAAATTTAATTACCGSGACTATTTGGTGGTCAGCCGGCGCACATGTGTTTATGTTGAAATAGTTTTGTAGCAACAATGACCGACCGGCATGTAGATAATACGCCAAGAGGCATGCGCAGTGAGTTATGTGTCATTATGTTTATTATGCGGTTGTATGCCTTGCAACATAAAAGTTTAATGTCACCATTAAAACCAGACGCTAACTATTTTTAGAATAATGAAGGAGAATTATAAAAATGAAGTGGTAGCACAGTGCGAAGGAAAAATATGGGATCAAGTACTCACTCGTCATAGATTTTAGGAAAATTGGTTTATTTTCTCCAACAAATATTATTTTTTTTTTATAATTATAAGCTCGTTTAATTAATAGGGAATCGTTTGTACCAATATTTTCGGGTTACAGTGTACTACAAAAACCACTAATATAGTGCTGGAAGATCGTTGTGTCAGCGAGATAACTGAGGATCCCAATATCTCATGTTGATCGACTCAATACAGTTTGATTAATATTTTGGTGTATTTAATTAAATTAATGTATTACATGGCTTGCTCGGGTATAAAACAGCCTTTTTTCAACAATTTTATAAAAAGTGTTTTATACAAAAAGTTAAATATATTATTAGAATTTTTTAATGTCACAAACATACACTATTAACAAAGAAATTCTGAAATTTGAAGAGAAAAATATCTGAACTCAGCCATTGCGACGTCATTTCCTACGATCCCTCGAAAAAAAGATGCGCCCGTGTTGGCAGGATAACTGATTACAGAATCATTTAAAGCGAGAAATTTTTACTTAAACCCTTAACTTAGAACTTGGACGAAGGTATAAAAAATACTGAAAATTGGATTTTTACAAAAAATTCAGTGAAAATTTCGCCATCTTTTTTTCACATAGTTGTAATCGAAAAAAAAATCCTTTGCCAAAGTCTTTAAGAATTGTATCTCAAAGACCTTTGCAAAATTTCAGGAAGATCAGTTGCGAAGTTCTCTAAAAATCTTGCGAACCGAATTCAAAAACAATTTCGAGGAAAACGSGGTAAAAGACGCCGCACTTAGCCTAGCTAGCCTCGAGCGCACAAGTTCCCAAGATTGTATCTCCGAAACTATTTCTCGGATCAAATWGAAAATTTAGRACAAYATTCCAGAGGTGCTGTAGAATTTAATAAGACAATATAAAATAAATTGATTTTTTGAAACCCGTAAACCCATGTAACCCCTTGAGCGTTGTCTTTCTTTTATTAGCTTAGTAGCTCATTTCGAAGCCATAATAAAGTTTTTTATTAAATTACGTAAAAATGTAAAAAATATCAGTACGGGTCAAATTTAAGTAGATGGAATAAAGCACTGTTTACCGACAGAAGGCTCTTCTTTAAATCTACCACGGCTTTCAACTTTGAKTGAAATATATTTCGCTCTGGTCAATTAAATATTATTATAGAATAGGAGTGATACTCAATAAACAATCTAGAATTGGCAACATTTTACTTTTAAAATCTGCTTAACGGACCGTATTATAAATATGAAAATGTAGGCGCTTCAATTGAATTACAATAAAGTGATTTTTAAAATAGTCAAACTTAACCCCTTCTTGGTTACAAAAAATCGTACAGATAATGCTATGAAAAGTTTTTTCGTATGTAAAATTACTCGAAGAGTGAGAAAAAAATTAACAAAATCCGGKTAATGTACTCTTACAAGCAGACAATGTCACTCTACATTTACGCTGAAACATATCTACTTTATGTTCATACATACATACATACATATGTACATACATTTAGTAAATCATGTGAATACTCATAACCAGTTCCTTAGGGGCGACATCTTCAAATGATAACCAAATACCACATGCATACTGACAAGTATACACACACATACATTTATCCACGCTTGATGAGGCCACTGAGACACCAGCTGTTGACGCTGTTGAGCAACTGTGCTATTAACCTACTGAAATGGTAAACAGTACAAGCTAGCCGACGAACGCGACAAGTMATGTGACTGACTGACCACATTGCGGCTGGCGTATGTGCCTTTGAAGACTTGGTGTGATGATTGCAAAGCTTGTAATGAGTGTAATTATGCTCAACATTGTGGACAGCACTTCGTTTTTTCGATAGTTACACCTTTATGATGAGCTATACTGCTAATTTTCACTGATGTATATTCTTGAAGTAACTTATGAGGGCGCATGAAAAAATTTAGTTCATTTAAATGTCACTTTTTGTCYGAAACGTATTGAGGTTTTGAAGTAGTATATAGTATATAATATAAATACATTTTTTTATAAAAACTTTGTGCGAGTTAATATTTGTTATTCCATATTTTAGATGAAATACTATCAGCTTTGAGTTCCTTAATTGTGCCTTAAATTCATTTTGTCATTTCTTTAATTAAATAGAGATCGAAAGCAAACTTTAAAAATGTTTTAACTAAACTAGAATAGGTTGCTATCAGCTTAGAGGATTGCCGTCAGCTAAGCTGAATACTAAGTGATTTTCTGAGGTAATTCAAAAACAACGTACGTTCTCATCACATAAGATCACAAAATTTCCTCTAGCATTTTTATAAAACAGCAATACATCAAATAAACTAATTTAACTAATTATTATATTTTTATAACTTTTATATTTATTTTATCTCKATTTGAAATATATCAAGGTATCTCATCGCATGATAGCAGCTTTTAGTCTGACATGATCCCTCAACCTAACCTTTTACTCTAACATTTGAACATCCATTCAAATAAATAAAATTTTGACAAATTATTTTTTTTTATAGTTCCAGCTGATACATTATTTTATATTTGTATGCATTAACATACTATTTTCGCTAAGCCACTAACTAGCAGCTACCACACAATCTGTCRGATGTGGCACTTAAGCACGGCTAATAAGCAAAGAAATGGCTGAAAAGCTCTCTCGACATCTCCATAAAGCATACACTCRCTCCTTGACGCTGATCCAAGTTTACAAGCCGTCAAAGCGCCATAATCTCATGCCTTGAAAAGAGTGAGCATAAAACATAACTGTATTTTAAACAGACTTGCACTCATCTGCTTTGCACTGCGCTTGGATTTTAAGATAGAGAGCCGCCGATTGTTGAGTTGGTTGRCTCTCACGATTACAATTTGATGATAACATTAGCAAATATTGCGCGCTGCCTCCATGCCATTTGGTTGTATCTCTATGAGTGTATGTGTGTACTCGTAACGGCCACATTTGTGCCGTTATATTTATTATTTTACATTTTGTTTTTCACTATTCTTCATCGCTTTTGCGTTTACACCACGCTGCTGCTGCTTTTTATTTACTGTTTACCTTTCTCATTTTTCAACAATTGTTTTTTATTCTTTCACATTTACAGCATTTTTTTGTAGATTTAGACGTCGATCGTGTGGTTGTTGTTATAGTTTGTGTGTGGTTTTTTCTCGCGGCATGTTTTTAAGTTTTATTTGCTTGTTTGTCGTAAGTGAAAGTTGTTCGAAACGGTTGAAGGCAGAGTTGCCGAAGTAGTAGCGCTGTTGTGAAAAAACATATGAAAATGTGAATGTGTATGTGCCGCGGAAATGTTGGTTATTGCGTGAGTGTGTATCTTAATTTGCGTGCAGATAAGGTTATCTGTAGGTTTTATATCCAACGCGCATCTCTTTAATTATGGCAATTTCGGTGCAGCAATATTCCATAGACACTCTCCGCTGTATGTGAGAATCTTCCTCTGTGCTTTGCATAGTAATTAGTGGCTGCATTTGTCGGAACGTACGAATGTGGTTTGTATGTAGCTTTACACCTGCGCACTTTTTATTGGTTTWGCGCATGCGTGTGACTGAGAAGATACGTGCTTTTGGGATATTCGGTTGTTGATGTTCTAAATTGTTTAGACAGATAGGTATTTCACGTACAAGCACTTAGCTTTTTGTTTAGTTTGGCTTTTTCTGGAAATTTCACTTTTACTCATTTCTCTATGTGCTTAATAATCCTCTATTTGAAGGTCAAACATAGGTATGCATGTACTACATTCACATACAAACATAGATAAATATAAAGTGTATGTTTGACTATATACACAAATCTCTATCGCCACAAGCTGAGTCGATTAAGCAAAGTCCGTCTGTCACTATGTGTGTGTACGGCTTAAGGCCGTGGATTCTGCGTACATCAGCAGGGATCACATCACCTCACTAGCGCCCGGCAAACTCCTAGGACTATTCAGGCTGCTGGGGCTCTGGGAGGTCATGTGATATAGGAGAGGGCACAATAGACCTTAGGTCGCGGTGCATTACCTCAAATATTCTATCTATCTWTCTATGTGTGTGTACGCAAAAAATAGTTTTTGAGATACCATTCTGAAATTTTGTTTTAATTTTTTGTTCATTTCTTGGATCTCTGTAGTATATAGCTGTCATACAGACAAATCGATAAAAATCCAGTTCTTGTGTGGGAAACTTTTTTATTTGACGTGATATCATACTACTACTAGAGCAAGTAGCTGMTATTCAAACAGATCGATCAAAATCTTTAAATATATCTTTGTATATTCTTTTACAAGGATCGTTGTTACTTCGGATCAATTGGAGACAGAGAGAAGTCGCTGGATGGAAGGAAGCTAGGTCGTTATAAGGTTCAGAGAAGCTGAGTATATAAAGTAGTCCAAACAGGCTCACCCTGAAATTCTCTTTTCCTTCAATTGTAACCCAAAAACACGGAACACTACGTCACAGAGGCTAGTCCTGATGAGACGAATGTAACTTATTCTCTTGTCTTTGTATAAATTTTTGTAATATTTTAATTTTATATTATTATTATAATTAATATTTTAATTTTTATAAAAATTAAGTCATTCACTCTTCTTTAAAATATTTCACCCGAATTCTTCATCGCATGCCTCATAAATCTTGCAATTTTTGTATTTTATGTCATTTTTTTTTTTTATAAAACTTTTTTCAGCACCCACATTCGCCATCTGAAATTTCACTCTACTTCATCGTCAAGCGCCAGGCGCCAGGCGAATTTAATTTCACTTATTGGTTTGAACAGCCACAGCCGGTATGAGACGATGTGGGGCAAATTGGTGCACAATTTAAATTTCGCTCAATTTTCAATGTGAAAACGGCATTGAGTTTAACATCGCAACTATAACAACAATAATAAGATTAACAACTTTTAGGCAAACACAGTTTGAAATCAGTATTCACCTAAATGTGCAATCATTAACAAGTTAACTACTTGCAATATTCAAAAACAATGCAAACAACACACGACACCAAAACAACAGTAACAGCAACAGCAACAGCAACAGCAACAATAACAATTTTCTCAAGAAGAAGCAGAAAAACTAATTTTTCTTAGCACAAGTTTCTTTCTTAAGTCTCTCGTTTTCCTGTTGTCAGCCATTGTTGCCCGCCACTTCGTTGCAACGGTTTTCCACAGTTTCCTTTTCGCTAATAAATTAATATAAACAATATGTTTACAAGTATGTGCATAAATATACATATATGTGAGTCGTTGTAGCTTTAATTTTCATGCGTTGGCGATTTATTGCTGGTTTCTTCTTTCTCATTTGCAATTTGTTGCAGTATGTGTGCCTAGTGCAGCGTTGCGATGAGTTTTGGTTAATTAGCTGTCTACTATTTTTCATGCTTATCTTGGCTGTCCATATATTTTAATGCTTTTTGAGCTTAGCGGGGTTAATAAGTTTCAGTTTTAGTGCATGCCTGAACAAATTAAGCAAATAAAATCAATTAGAGATGAAATATAAATTATTGAAATTAAAAAAATCAGCAATGTTATAGAAATAATGTCCAATAAATAATATTTTGATTTTGTTGTCAAGACAATACATACTTGTATATATATTTTTTATTTTTCTAATTTAAGACTCCAACAAAAAACTAACGACTAAAACGCCAATATTTATGTTCATCTCCACTCATAAACACCCTCACATAATCAATATCATGACTGCTCAACCAACTTTTTATTTCTACATACATATGTGTATATTATAACGTTCATCCCATTTCAGTCCCCTAAATCTGTCAACTAAATGGCTTAACGCATCGGTTAATCAAGCGAACTCAAACACACGCACAAATATATCAGCTAAGCAGCAGGCGCCATTCGATTCAAACTAGGTGAGCCACTACCAATAATTTCTTCAATTGATTTATTATTAGAAAATGTATGACAGAGTCAGCAGGCTAAGCAGTCGCAAGCAGTAGCTTTGTGACAAAGAATACTAAAATAATTCACATTCGCTTATTTATTCTTTGCTCGCACTCATTGTTCACTTTTTTCCAAACGGTTAGTTTATCTGCCATTGGATGTGGCCAATCCGGATATGAGAGAGAGAAAATTAGTTTTATTTTCAGGTTGCTGTTGTCACGTGGTCGATATTTTCACTTTGTAATTAATAAAATACTATTGTTACCCCGACTGATATCAATGTTTTATTTGCCATAAAAACCAATCAAAACCACAGAGAAAGTAATATTTAAGAATCATTTCTGTCAATAAAATTCCAATTCTCTGAAAAATAGTAGGTCTTTTTATAAAAAATAATCATTAGAAGATGAAGGTGTTGAGGCTGAAATAATAAACACTGAACCTTTATTTAGAACTAATTTTAAATGCGGTTTTTTAATTTGGAACTCAGAGTATTAAATTCACAATTCACATTCACAAACAATTATTTTTTTTCAGAAGGTAAAAAAATAGTATATAATTTTTGTATTAAAGGTACTGTCAATTCAAAAAAAAAAAATAACTTTAACAACAGCCACTGCAGCACATTTAATAACTCTGATAAAACTGGTAATGGTAAGGTTTTCTCTCAATCTTAGTGAATTATTTTTGAAGAAAAATTTTTAATTTTCATTATAAGCGGTTCTTCATTTTGAAAAATATAAGATTTTAATTCTAGGACGAACTCCAAAAAAAGGTGTTTGGTGGTGAGGAAGAGTTTTCTGCTTAAAGTCCGGAAACCAGACAAAACTATAATACTATGGAAGAATAGAGGTACGGTTAGAAAGTATAATCAAAATATTGATATTGACAAAATTTTTCAAAAGCTCTATTCGTGCAAACTTTTATTTCGTTATACTAACTGTGTCTTCATTTATATACTAAAAAATTAAGGTATCAAAGGGAATTTAAGATTGTGTTATATAGGAAAGTGGCATGATTATAGTTCAACATCGCCATTTTCACAATGAAAAGTACCAAATTTGGTTTAAAATGGTCGGSCGGATCTCGAAATATGCAATTTCACCTAAAAGTGGGCGGTGCGATGTTGTTCAAATTTGACCTCGTGTTCCATTAAAAGCCTTTCACACCATCTCGGGGGTAAAATTTAACGTCTCTGGCGTRTTTAGTTATTCATTTATCRCGCTTTTAATCGTTTTTAAYAGTACCGTTATATAGGGAGTGAGCGTGGTTATAATCCGATTCTCACATTGTTCATAGGAGTTCTTATAATATTTGCGGTAGGTGAATTTAAACTTATTAAAGGGTGAGGCCACGCCGAGTTTATGTTTATTACTTTATACGTTTTCTTTAATGACGTTTTGTGGGCGAGGCAGTGTTCCGATTACGGCGATCTACGAACTCGTATTTTTTCCGGCCAAGGAACGCACATAACAGACGGACAGTCAACCGGATTCCAACTTTTCTCGTCATCTTGATCATTTATATATATATATGTAACCCTATATATGTATATCTCTATTAGTTTTACTTGATACATACAAGTGTTAGGTGAATAAAACTATTATACTTTGTAGCAACATGCAAAGACAATTTACATATATTCGAACTAAACAAAAATATTTAAGAAATTCTTTATTAACAACAATAAATACAGTAGCTATATATGTAACTTTAAAAATATTAAACTTTCTAATTTTTTTATTTACTATTTAATTTTTCTTATTTTCAAACTATTTCTTTTACTTTACAGCTTAAGCATTTGATTGCCACCCCAGAAGCACCTGCTCTAATGTTGCTAATTTGGCAATTTGTATAAACACTTTCCATTTTATTTTTTTAACTCTAAAAATAGTTTTAACGTAAATTTGTTTCTCGATTTTGTTTTTGTCTTTTTTGGTTTACGGCTAGTTTCGCTGAAGTGCGTAAGTTTGCTAATTGTTTCAAAGCAAATAAAATAGGCGCCTCGGGTGCCGTTTCGTTTTTATGGAATTGTCTGCAAAGAAACTTTTAAAGCCATGTGAAACAACGTATAAAAAGAGACGTATAAAAAGAGAAAAAGAAACAACGTTAATAGCATAGAGGAGTACGGAATTTCTTCTCGTCATAGCTTGCGCCAGCCGTCGATTAGGCGAAATTATTGCCCAAAGCGATGTTTCATTGAATGTATTTGGGCATTTTTATTTCTTTTATTTTTCGCATTTATATTATGGTTGTCAAATGAAATAACGGCTTAGCCACGCATACATTATACAACATGTCATTTTTACGCGAGTTTCAAATTCTTCATAAACAGGTGGATATACAAACGCTAGATATGTTTGTATACTTGTATATATAATATACGTGTATGTACGTATGTATGATGTATATGATATATGCGATACTATGTATACACAAATTTCTCCGCACTTGTTATACATATATGCATCTACATACATAATAAACCAACAACAGTTAACTGAATCACCAACCGTCCGAGTTTACAACCACGATGCTGTCGCCATCACGACCAATCTGGCTGATCATAGTGCGTAGATAACCATGCCGATACGATTTATCTTACATGAGGACGGACAACAATAAAAGGCAATGATTGCTTGTACGAACGTGCCACTTGTTGCCACTGATTTTCAATATACTCGTACATACGAGACCAAAGCAACCGGCGGCAGCGAAAATGCCACTATGTCACTAGAGGCAGCCGCAGCCACAGCCACAGCCGATCGATGCCAATCCAATTTTAGTTATAGTCAGTTAATCGTTATTGTTATTTTTCTGCTAAACACACACTCACATATTGGCACACGTATTTGTTGTTGTTTACTTTCGAATGGAAGCTACCAATAAACTTGCTATTTTGAATTTGTCAAATTCGTTTTTTTTTTCTTTGCTGCTCGTTCGCGTCATCTCGTAGTTATCATTCATTGCTGATCGATGCTTAAAAATTTTTGCGCGCGCCTGCTGCACACAGCAATGTCGCTTTGACATTCGCAGCATACAACACACACACACAGATACAGTTACGTACAAATACATATCGTTTGAAATGCTTTTAGAAGAAATTCATATTTATTTGTGTGTTTCTTTGTGGAAATGTGCAAACAAATATGTATGTGTGTATGTATATATTCATAACTGTATGTATATATGTATATGTGTGTATTTGTATGCCGGTCTCTATATTTGTATGCAGGTGGATAATGATGTGTGGTTACGCGTCATTTGGTTGCTGTGAAAGTGAAATTGCTATTTTGTTGGAGAATGCTTGGAATGTCTTTTTGACTTTGTTAAAATTGTTGCTTGCCATTTGCTGCTTTTAAATATGTATGTCTACATATTGTATATAATTATCTCCAAGTATATTAACGGTTTATTCGCATAGGTCAATAAACGACTGATATGCGTTTCGTGGAAAATATTTCAGTTGGTATCTATGAGCTTAATCTATTAGCTATTTTAGTATTAATTAGTAAAAAATAATAAGCTAAAGGTTAAACATTTTTTATAATGAGTTAAAAACAGACAGCTGAAATTTCTCATAAGTCTATTTTTTTTTTTAATTTACTGAATACCAAATATCGATTGTTATCTTATTGGATGAAGTGTCACAATTATATGGATCTATACACACTTTCATGTACAAAAGCTGATCAAAAATCACTCGGACTGAGAAAAAAAGCGTTTTTACGCATTTTAATACAAATCGAACTACCGCCTTCCAAACAGACCCCTTTTGGGTCAATCAGGCATGCCAATTTTACCATTTACTTATTATAAAACTCGCCTGGTATGACCTTCAGTATCTACCTCGAATTAGCGGATTTTGATTTTGTCGATTTAAGGATTTTTGGAGAATCATTCGCCAGATTTTTGGCGCCATTCATAAATTCACGTCTTGTTATGTAGAGTCACAGCTACTTTTTCAATCGTCTTTAACAATTTAATGATACTTCATAATATTTATATAATATATATTTTATATAACATTAACAAAAATATGTTGAGTAAATCCATAAGAGATGTTGAGACCTGACGATTTTAAAGCACTGTTTTATTGACTTTCCGACCTTCCCCTTTGTGCACACCATTATTGGTCTTCTTTACACTAGAAAGTTATGAATGCCACGCAAGCCACCAATGAAATTTGTGCAGTTTACGAAGACGATGCTGTATCAGTTCGTATAGCACAACAATTTTTCGCTCGCGTCGATGTGATTTCGATGTGAAAGATGCACCTCGCTCTGGTCGACCTATCGTTGAAAAGGTCGATGAAATTACGTAAAAATTTTACCAGGACCGTCACATCACCAGCCATGATATCGCTAAGGAACTTAGCATTAATCATTAAACGGTTTTGAACTATTTAAAAAAGGCTGGCTACAAAAAGAYGCTCGGTGTTYGGGTACCACATGAATTACTTGTGAAAAATTTTATGGACCGAATTAACATCTGCGATTCTTGCTGAAACTAAATGAAATCGAACGATTTCTGAAGCGAATGGTGACAGGAGACAAAAAGTGAATCAAATACGACAATAATGTGCGAAAAAAATCATGGTGAAAAGCATGGTGAAGCTCAACAAATGGTCGCAAAGTCAGGATTGTCGCCTCGAAAGGTTATGCTGAGTGTTTTGTAGGTTTAGAAAGGAATTATCCACTATGAGCTGCTCCAGCTTGGTCGAACGATTGATTCTACATTTTACTGCCAACAACTGATGAGTTTGAAGAAAGCAAATGAAAAAAACGGCCGGAACTGATCAACAGAAAGGGCTAGACACACATATCTTACATAACTCCGCAAACTCTGGAAAAACTTGGCAGAGAAGTTTTGATGCAGCTATCATATAGCCC
>NW_017536985.1:284390-286067 GCF_001853355.1 Bactrocera latifrons | reverse complement strand
CTCCTCATGTTAAATATTGGTGAAATCCGCTAATAATATTTTTGTGGTGAAATCCACTAATAGAAGACTCAACCCCTCCAAAAAGAGGAACGTGATGACAATCGGCACATCCTGAACCATGTTTTCTAAAAAATCTGGAATATATTTAAAATAAATTAGTTTAAATTAGTATATATCATTATTAATACTTGCCCCGTTTTCATAAAGTTTTTCCTTGCACAAAGGTATTCTCGCTCAAAGAAAATGGACTGCTGTCGTCGCGTAAACATTTTAAATGCCGCGCGCGATTCCTATTCTCACAATTTTTTATTTTCTTTTACAATAATAACAAAAGTAAAATATCTTCCATTTTCACAACAAGATGCACAATCATATATTTAATTCATAACGAGCACGGTCAAGAGCATTTGATATCCTAACAACTTATAAGGACAAGTTTTTTATTTCAGACATAGAATACGAAATGCTTGATAAATTTGATGATGATGACGTCCTCAACACCCGCGCCGTTAGTTCTGCTTTCTCCAGAGTGGACAAGGAAGCGAAACAAATGGGTCTGGCTGTGAACGAGGGCAAGACGAAATATCTCCTGTCATCAAACAAACAGTCGTCGCACTCGCGACTTGCCTGTCACGTCACTGTTGACAGTTATAACTTTGAAGTTTTAGATAATTTCATCCATCTTGAAACCAATGTAAACACCACCAACAATGTCAGAATGGAAATCTATCGCAGCAAAAACTCTTGCCAACAGGTGCTATTTCGGACTGAGTAGTCAATTGAGAAGCAAAGTCCTCTCTCGACGAACCAAAACCAAACTCTACAAGTCATTCATAATTCCCGTCCTGCTATGTGGTCCAGAGGCTTGGACGATGACAACAACTGATAAGTCGACGTTGCAAGTTTTCGAGATAACAGTTATGCGGAAGATTTATGAATATGCGATGAGCTGTATGAAATATATGACCACATTGACATAGTTCAGCGCACTAAAAGACAGCGGCTATGCTTGCTAGGTCTTATTGCCGAATGGAGGAAAACACTCCAGCTCTGAAAGTATTTGACGCAGTACCAGCCAGGGGAAGAGGAAGACCTCCACTCCGTTGGAAGGACCTGGCTTCGCTTGGAATATCCATATTGCGAAAAGAAGAAACGACTGGCGACCTAAGGCAGGGATGGGCACATTTTTGAACGCAAAGTTAGCAAAGTGCGAACGAGGTCTCGATGAGGGGAATATCGGTTTATCGCAGAATGGTTACGGCAATACTGACATCAAGGATAATGGGATGATCAACTTATTCCAGTGTGAGAGCGCTTCAAAATAAGCGTATTTTTTAACGTTTTCCATTATGGCAACATCGAACAAAATAAGAATTTTCGGGCATTTAAATTAATGATTGCAAATTATTATTTATTGCACTTTTAATATATGACGAAACTACTTAAACTCTTTTTCATGATTTTATGGTATATTAAAACAACAAGCTTTTGATCTTTCAATACTTAAGGCTGTTAGTTCTCAATTGATAAATGTTTTTAATTGAAATACAATTCTACTATGCAAAATGTCTCATGAAATATATTTAAATTTCGCATTTTTTTTTGATTTTCATTGTTTTAAATTTTTATTAGCGATTTTAACGGCGGCAACAAATTACTCCTCACATATATTTATAC